>NW_028230101.1:0-27000 GCF_053477565.2 Lygodium microphyllum | reverse complement strand
CGGTCAGAGATTTGGGGTTGGCTAAGTAAATATCTAATACTTTGCTGATCGGTCTTAATCATAAATTCTGAACCCATTAAGTAGTGTTTCCACTGTCTTAATTCTTGTACAACTGCTAATAGTTCTTTGTCATATGTGGAATATTTCAGTTCAGAGAGTTTCAGCTTACAACTAGAATAGGCTATAGGATGATTGTCTTGCATAAGTACGGCTCCTATTCCTGATCCACTAGCATCAGTCACTACTAGAAAGAATGGTCTATTAAAATCAGGCAACTGTAGGACAGTGGCATGGGTTAATGCATGTTTCAATAAGTCAAAAGATTTCTGTTGATTTTCAGACTAATGATACAATATTGCATCTATTTTCTTAGGATCAACTTTAATTCCATCAGATGATACAATATGACCTAAATACTCAATTTCTATTTTAAAGAATTCACTCTTTTCAAGATTTGCATACAATTGATTATCTTTTAATAACTGAAAAACCAATGACAAATGCTCATAATGTTCTTTCTCATTTTAACTAAACACCAAAATATCATCAAAGAAGACAATTACACAATACTGATATTTCAAAAATATATGGTTCATCATTCTACTAAATGTAGCAGGTGTATTAGTCAATCCAAATGGCATCACTAAAAATTCATAATGACCAAACTGTTTTTGAAATGCAGTCTTGAATATGTCTGACGTATCTAGTCTCACCTAATGATAACCAGACTTAAGGTCTATTTTACTAAATATAGCAGATCCTTGTAGTTTGTCCATAAGGTCATCAACTCTAGGAATGGGATACCTATTCTTTACAGTGATCTTATTTAAAGCTCGATAGTCAATGCACATACGATAGGTATTATTCTTTTTCTTGACTAATAGAACAGGTGTACAGAATGGAGACCTACTAGGTCTAATCAATCCTCTATTTAGTAATTCCTCAACTTGACTCTGAATTTCTTTTTGCTCTATCTAGTTATGTCTATATGGTGCTTTACAAGGTGGTTGTGTGCCAGGAATCAAATCTATTTTATGGTCTTCTGGACGTGAAGGAGGTAAACCAGGTGGTAGGTCTTCGACAAAACAGTCCTTAAAATGTGCAAGAAATTCTTTATGCCTAGGATGCATATGATTTTCTTTTACTTGCAGTTCATTCACCCAAATGAGATAGGATTTACTACTCTTGTGTAATGCACGTTTAGCTTGAGTATGCGAAAGCAGTGGAAAAACATTAGATGCATGCATACCATACAATGTAATAGGTTTTCCTTGAAAAGTAATATTCATTGAATGCGTGGAATAATCTATTTTTGGGTTATGCTGATGACGCCAAGGTATACCTAAAATAATGACACTCGACTGTAATGGAATAACTAGGAAATTTCTTCTTTCAATGTATTGACCAATTTGAATCTCTAAGTCATGCACTTCCTGTGTACCATTATACCTAGTGCCTAAGAATGCTGCTTTGATGCGATAATGCGTAGATACAGTCTGTAACTTCAATTCCTTTACTAATTTTGCTGAAATAAAATCATGAGTGCTACCGTCATCATGCAAAATAATCTTTTCCTTTCCATGCACCAAACATTTCATAGTCAATAAAGAATGTGGAGTTGGCATACCTGGTAAAGTATCTGAAGGTATAGTAGTGTCGTCCTCATCTTCTGTAAAATCAGGCATATCTTCACGTTCTTCATTGTCCATTGCTCCAAGGTAGTTGATATGGGCAGGTGGCTTCTTTGAATGGCAATTTGCTGCTAGATATCCAGGCTGGTGGCATTTATAGCATTCTATAGGTTTGGCTTTGGTTACATTGTTTGCAATGGCGGGAAGTCTAGGTACATTAGGATTTGGCTGTGGAATAGGCTTAGGGTTTTGATTGACATTGGATGGTAATGCAGGTGGTTTTGCCTAATTTTTACGGAAAGATGATGAAGAGAAACGACCTGGATTAAATCTTCTAAAATTGGAATTGGATTGCTTAGATCCATAGTTACCATTGGCTTGGAATTGCTATGGACGTCTGTCTCTACCTCGCAACTTGTCTTCAGTGTCGTGAGCTAATGAAATTGCGTCTTCAAGAGTAGCAGGCTTGAACATGTTAACTTCAGTGTAGTAATGCCCAAGGAGTCCAAACATATACTTGCGCTTGTGTATCGCTTTGGGTACGTCTTCAAGCATGCCTAGCTGGAGTAGTGCATTCCAAAAACGCTCTGTATACTGAGGAATAGGCTTACGATCCCGTTGCTGAAGAAGATCCCATTGCTTAATGGCTTTCTCATGAAATTGTGGAGGAAGGAAATTCTGCATGAACTTCTTCTTGAAATTCTCCCAGGTAGTGGTACAATCTATACACTTGCGTACTACAGTTCACCAAAGAGATGCTCTATCTACTAAATGATTAGTGACACACTTGATTTTATCTTTTTCTGAATAGGTTTTCTCATGAAAGTAGTCGTCAAATTGACTAATGAATGCTAGAACAGTTTTTCCTTCTCGTATGCCATTGAAAGTATGGAATTTGAAACTTCTTTTACTTATCTGTTCTTTTTCTTCTTCTCCACTATAATAGTCTACCAAAAACAAAGAGAAAGTATAACACACATAATATACAATCAATCCATAGTGCATGTCCAATGCATTTGTGCCAAATTTCAATATCTGCAACAACACCTTTTCCTTTAGCATACATAGCAGCATTCATAGTAGGAATTCCAGCATCCAGAGTAAACATACATCCAACTCTACTTGCCTTTGCTACCAATCTGCACTTGTCATTGAAGTCTTCTACAAAGTAGCCATTTGCATTAAATTTGACTTGTAGCCCTTGCTCTACCATTTGACCGACTGACACCAAGTTCTTTGTAATAGATGGCACATGTAATATATCTAAAAGACTCTTTTTCTTACCATCATGCAAGGACAAGGAAACTTTTCCAATGTGTAAAATTGGGTGGCATGAATCATCGCCCGTCTGCACATAACCTGCATTTTGCAAATCCTGCATCTCTCCAAACCATTTTGCATGGCTAGTCATCAGATTGGATGCACCTGAATCAACATACCAAACATCATCATGTGTTCCCTTTCCTGTAACAGCATTCAACATATGCTACATAACAAACAGACATTCATTTTTGTCTTCATTCTGTCGTGAAGACGATGCATAGTTTCATTGCTGCAACTTACCACTGCGAATATCATCTTTCTTAGTATAGCATTGGGCCGTAATATGACCTGTTTTGCCACAGTAGTGACACACAATACCAAATTTGTTAGAACCTTTGTTCTGCCATCCACCTCTTCCTCTAAAGCTCCCCCTGTCTCTAAAGTTAACACGACCTCCTGAAACCTGCATATCGCCAAATTGCTGATTCAATCTGTTTTGTTGGTTGTCACTACTACGTCCTGTACCGCGGCCTCTTGAAGAGAACCTACCACGTCCCCTTCCTGAACTAGAGTAGAAAGCTTGGACACGTTCACCACTTCTTTCAAATGTCTCACTCTGGATGTTGATCTCTTCAGTGATCATAAGGGAGACCAACTCATCAAAATCTGAAAATGGCTTTCTGACATATACGGAAGTTACAAAAGACTTCCAAGCCTTTTCATTGTTAAGTCCACCCAAGGTAGACGACACCAAATCATCATCATTGGGCATTGCATCAATCGCTGCCAATGCATCTACAATGCTCCTTACCTTCAGTGCATACTCATTGATAGGCATCTTCCCTTTCTTCAATTTATTCAACTCTTGCTTAAGTTGAATCTTTCGTGCCTTTGTATTTACGGAAAACATACTTTCAAGTATGGTCCAAGCTGTATATGAATTCTCTACATTTCTAATATGTCCCAGCATATTATTGTCAATTATTGTAGACAGCCAATACATGACATTCTTGTCTTTTGCATTCCATTCCTTCTGTGCCTTTGTCTCTTCTGCAGTTGGAGGATCACTCACCTCCGGCTCCTTTTCTTCACGTGAAACAAACTCATAGAGGCTTTTTCCAATAAGGAAGTTAGTGACACGGAACTTCCATGAAGGGTAGTTGTTCTTGTCGAGCTTCTCAATGATGGGCCTTCCACTGTTCTCTGCCATTATCACAAAACTAATACCAAAATGCAAGCAAATCTTCTGCAACCCTCGATCTGTAGTGCATAGCAACACACCAGACAACCTTTTTCACTGTCTGCTCAACAATACATGCAATTTGCAACATGTTTGTAGATAAACCTTATGTTTGCTTCCTATAAACACCTCAAGAATTACAGATTCGCAATCTGTAACCTGCACACCCACTTTCGGTCAAAACAACCGAAATCACAGTGTACCCTGAAACCGTTGTCGGCAACCTTGCGGCTCTAAAACGAGACCTGAAATGGCATCAGATGCCCAAAATAACTGCGAGAAAGCCCTAAAGGGCCTATATGCACAATACACAGCACTCTTTGCGTGCACCAAATCTCACTGCAATTTGAGATTTTTGCTCTGCCCTGCTTCCGGTGCCTCCACAGGCACTATCCAAGAGAAAGAGTGGAAGGATGGGAGCGCTTCTTACCTGTGGCTTGCTTGCTCAAACTTTGCTTCTTCTCCTCCACTTCAACCTTCAAAATCAGCCTCTCTCAGTATTGCGGCTCTGATACCATGTCAAGAATCACGTGGTGGGGGGACATGCTTAAGGTGCTGCGCTGAATACACATAGAATGCACAAGGAGAAGCTTACTCAAGAGACAAGAAGAGAGATGGAGGCCAAAACGTTTTCTTGATGGTTTCTTCTTCTTCTTCCACACTCTTTACAATGTACACAAAGTATAGATAAGATACAACATAAAGGAAAGTGGCCTACTAAGTCAAACAATTCATAACCGACTACACTAGTCGACTGTGGCGCTATAACTATGCTAGCTGTAAATAGGTGTAACAACCTGAATATAATAAGTAATGAGTCAGTGGCCATGTGAGAGTCATAATGACCACCGACGTGCTAAGTGTAGATGTGTGGACCCATCTAACCAGGTGGTCTATCATCAACGTTCGCATGTGTTGAGCTTGTCATCTCAACACTTTCATCATGATGGTGCGAGAAATATAAGTACCTTGTCATGTGATTTAAAAATTTTCTGAACATTCCTATGATCTTTTTTTAAAACAAAGCGTTCTAATTAAGTTTTCCCTATGCGAGTTTACACTTAATGCATCCTTATCATGCGGAAACGAGAAGGGTGAATTTGATGGAACTTGAACATCTGCAGGAGGGGTATTATCGATTCTTGCACTTTGGGTGGGGACTCCTACATGTGCCCCTCTTACTTCCGCGTGTGCTCCTCTTGTGTGACTCTTTGGGGCCATCGCAATCGGGACTTGGGAATAAGTCGGGCAGGTGGAGGGTGTGCTGAAATTTTCTGCAAGTTGGTAGTCCTCCCTTCCCGCAAGGAAACTCCCTTCACAGACAAATTGTGCCCTTTACACGATCCGCGGGTGAAGCACTCTTTGTGAAAGCTTCTTTAGCTTCTTCTTTTCTGACAATCAACAGCATCTCCTCCTCCTCACCCACGTTATGATGGCGAAAAATGATGGAGATGAGGGTATGTGGCGGTGTTTGGCAGCCTGGCGGAGTGTTGGCGGAGCAGGGGGTGGTGTGGCATGTCAGGCGAAGCAAGGGGGCGGCGCTGAACATCACGAGGCAGGGGGCGGCGCTTGAGACCACGAGGGGGGGCCTCCCTTTTATAGTGGGGAGGGGATGGTTCATGGGGGGGGAAGATTGACGTTTAACGGTCGCCACCCCTACACCTGGGGGTGCATGCCCCCCCTCTCCCACTCTACTCCCTCTCTCTCTCTCTCTCTCTCCCCGACATGCTATCGGCAGGGGAGAGAGAGAGAGAAAAAAAATTTGAACTAATTTTCAAAATTTAAAAAAAAGGGGGGGTTCTCATGGGGGAGTCACGGGAGGGATATTACAATTAGTTATTAATTATAATTCCATCCTTAGTTTGATGATTTATTGCCAATATTCTTGGATGATGTCCTTGTGTATAAATCTTGAAAGGATTATGAGGTCCAACTAAAGATAGCACTTTAAGATCTTTGACAAAATTGGCTCTATGCAAAGAAGAGCAAGTGTGTCTTTGTATGGATCACATTTAATCTTTAGGGTATATGAACTTTGCTAAAGGAATCTTAGTTGGTCTTGCCAATTCCCAAGGTGATCAAGGAAGCCTATGGATATATAGAATTGACTAGATGGTATAGGGTATCCAAGGACTACTTTCTTTTACTAGTGACATTAACTAAAAAGAAAATCAACTAGACAATGTGGCTAATATATTATAGATTATGGGGGAAGGGGAGGGGACTACATCTCACTAGTTGATGCTAATGCAATGAGACAACATTCTCTCCTCCATAAGGGTTGCAACCACCACAATTCTGAGAACCTAGGAGCACCAACCACAAGTTCAATATACTTGCCTTCTCTCTCTACTAAGTAAGTAGTTGCATGTAAAACCAAAAAAACAGCATGAAAACCTTCTTCCTCTCTCTACTAAGCTATTAACTCTCTCTCTCTCTCTCTCTCTCTCTCTCTCTCCCCCCCTTGATCCATTATGGCATGTCATTGTAATGAAGGATCATAGAATTTACTCGACTATTGTATGCTCTTAAAGATTTAAATTTATATTAAATGCATTGCTTAATTATGCTTATTATGTGTACAAGACTTTAGGGTTCTCAAGATTATCCTCCACTTTACCTTGGCATAGGTTAGAAAAATGTCTAAATCTATATGGAGCTCCCTCTTAGAGAGAGCTACAACCTCCTTCACAATCTCTTTTTTGTCTTCATCTATGCATGCTCATCCTTATGCCCATAGATACTTGGTTCAACAAACTCTTCCTTGGGCTTACTGGGAATGCTTGTCCATCCCTTTGTTCTTTATAGAGCATCCATATTTTTTAATAGATTCATTGGAAACTTCAATTAGGTTGCACTTTTTGTAAAACCTATAAGAACATGGAGTTACTTGTACCATGTAAATCTATGGTTGTATAATGGAGAGCAATGAAAAATTACCTACAAGCAATACAATCCATATTGGCAAGTCGACCAAATTGACTAACCTCAAAGGAGTTCAAGGAAATAAGATCAATATACCTACTCATAGGGTTTTGGGATCTTAAATATATCACATAGGTCAATTAACATTTTGTGGAGTCAATCTCCACAAATCCTAAAAGATCCCTTTGGATAGTTACACTTGACCCCTCCATCACCACCTTGCACCACTTAATATCTAAGAAAAACATGATGAATGTATGGTAATCAGCCCACAAAATCTATTGGATCTTCCCAATGTACTTCATTTGTACCATCACAAAGTTTGCATTTGTTAGCCTACATTTGCCTGTTTGTTGGAACTTTGCCATAACACTAGAATCAAATGTTTATCATCTTTGGTCTATACACTCTCTTCTAAAGTGACACCCCTAGGACCACAAGTCCAAATACAACTTGTAATGAGTTCATCAAACATAGAAAACCCTTAAGAAGTGTTTATTTGTCACAAGCTGGCATAGTAGAGTTCACATATCAACGATCACCTATTTTGCGTGTGCAGCCTTTGCAAAATTCCCATTTCTCAATATTCATATCAAACCCCTCTGTATGGCTATTATCAAATCATCATGCAACCATTTGAGCATAAAAAAGATAGTTAATGTCTCTAGGCCATCTCAATGGTGTATGGTTTTTTGCTTATGAGATAGCTTGAAACCTTGTTTGGATATCTTTCTTTTCTCCTTTGTAGCCTTGTATTAGGTCAAACACTTCTCCATGATTAGATGATGTAGCATATAAAATTGATTAATTTTCTCTATAATAAATCAATCCATCCTCTTATCCTTTCAGTAAGCTTATGTGACCTTTTTTTGCTTGTCCTCAATATGTTTCCAAGCCTTGCAATCCACTAAGAAACATATGCCACCATCACGGGAACAAATTTTGGAGTGCCATGACATAATGATTGCCAAGTTCTTGGATCTTTTTTTTTTAATCCATGTTATAAGGTGGAAGCTTCTAGTTCCTAATCTCTTGGTTCTAAGTCTCATGCAATCTGCAAACGGACAAAGAGGGACCATAAGAGGAGAAAGCTTAAGAAGACTAAGACTTTCAAGTCTGGGGATAAGGACATAAAGTTTGACTCTTACTCCGATAAGAGAGATCCTGCTAAGGCGTTAGCCTTTGTTAGGAAATTTGAAGTTTCTTTTTCTGATGTTAATTTCTCAAAAAAGTCCAAGCTCAGGCATGTAGGCATGCATGCACTTGAAAGACACCGCTAGCAATTGGTGGTTGACTCTCATTTTGGAGGGAAGGAAACCTACAACTTGAGAAAAGTTAAAGAAGAAGTTTTATGCTTAGTTCTTGCCTCCTGATTTTGAGAATGATGTCGAAGGAGTGGGGTTGGCTAGGCCAGAAAGAGCATGAAAAGGTCACTAGTTATGTGGACAAATTTTGGTCTACTCTTCTCAAGGTTACTCCTTTCATGGAGATCAGCGATGAAGAGAAAAAAAGGAAGTTTGAAGCTGGCCTACTCCCTCATTTACACATAACCATGAAGGTGTATCCACATGAAACCTTATCTCGCATGATGGAGTCTTCCATCATAGCTGAAAGTTTGCATACATCTAGTACATCTCGAAAGTTGGAGATGAGTTCTTATAGAGCTAGACAAGAGTAGCTCTATGATCAACCAAGAGACAGGACTAATCAAAGAAAACCTACCTTTACCCATGACCAATATTCAAAGCCAGAGGGTAACAAGAAGAAGTGCAAGTATCTCTCACTCTCTAAGATACAAAAGTACAAAGAGAAATGAAGGTGTTTTCTTTGTGGTGAGTTAGGGCATATGAAGTCTGATTGTCCTCACAAAAGGAAGGAAGCAAATGTGGTTAAAGATCCTCCTCCACCATCCTCAAATTCTATTCCGGAGGTGCATTCAAATGAGAAGAAAAGACAACTCTTAAAGGGTTGGGGGACACTCAACAATCAACGAGTTTTGATACTCTTTAATCTAGGGTCCAGAGACAATTTTGTGTCAGCAAATATACTGCTGAAAGGCTACAAATTCCACCGGATCGATTGGGAATACCAATTGGATCAGGTTCGGGCACCTGAAGGACTTACAACCAATTTTACTCCTATCCAAGGGAAGTTGAATCTTAGATTTGGGGATTACCATGACCAAGAATATTTTCTACTTGCACCCATTGGTAATTGTGATGTTATCTTAGGCATGCCTTGGCATAACAGGATTACACCTCTTCCTAATTTTGTTAAGAAGACCCTTGCACTTCAATTCAAGGGTTGAAACATAGTATGCATTGCTAGCCACTGGAGATTGGCCTGTGCCAATGGTTAGTCATGTTAGCATTTCTAAAGAAATGAAGAAAGCTATTTTTGCGTACATGATTTTTGTGAGAGAGTCAAAAGAAGCTAATGATTCAAGGACACTTGATGCCTCTAATGAACACACAATACCAACTAATGCTTCTAAGTCTTAGACTTTAAAAGAACCCCTCTTTAATTGATCAAGCCAGATATGATTTTGTTAAAAAATAATGAAGATTGTTTTAGTGATTCACTCCTAGGAGAGTTACCTCCTAAGCGCCTGGAAGATCACACAATTGATCTTATCTCAGGCAGTTCACCACCTAACCAACCCGCCTTATCGAGTAAGTGCAAGTAAGCAAGAAGAGATCCTAAAACAAGTAAACGAAATGTTGGAAAAAGGCTTAGTTCAACCTAGCTCTTCTCCATACTGATCTCCAGTCTTACTTGTTCAAAAGAAAGATGGTTCTTTTCGTATGTACATAGATTACAGATCTTTGAACAAGATCACAATCAAGAATCATTTTCCTATCCCAAGGATAGATGATATCTTGGATAAGTTGCAAGGGGCTATTATATTTAGTCGTATTGATCTCAAGAGCGGCTATCACTAGATATGGATAGCACCTAAAGATGTTCATAAGACAGTTTTTCATACAACATTTGGACTATACGAGTTTTTAGTCATGCCATTTGGTTTGACTAATGCACCCGCCACATTCAACCAAATGATGGAGAGAATTTTTAGACCTCACTCAAAGTTCACATGTATCTTCTTTGATGACATTCTAATATTTTCACAGTTTGAGAAAGAGCATGGAAAACATCTATCTATTGTTTTTCAAGAGCTTCATAAGCATAGACTACAGGTCAATGCTAAGAAGAGTGAATTCTTCGTTTTGGAAATTCATTACTTGGGCCATATTGTTTCTCGCAATTTGGTGAGAATGGATCTTGAGAACATTCGAGCCATTGTTGCTTGGCCTACACCTACTTCTATACATGAAGTTAGAATTTTCTTGGGCCTATGTTCATGCTGCACGAGGTTCATACGGGGTTTTGCATATGTTGCATCTCCTTTACATGACCTTACTAAGAAGGGAATGCCTTTTCACTGGGGATCAAGGCAACTACAAGCCTTTGAAAGAATTAAGTTTCTTGTGACTCAAGAACTAGTTCTCATAGTTCAGATCTTCAAAAACCTTTTAAAAGTTCACTACGATGCTTCTAAGGATTGAATTGGAGCTGTGCTTAACCAAGAGCATCATGTAGTAGCATTTGAGAGCTGGTGCCTCAAGGATCATGAGCTACACGCTCTAGTGTATGAGAAAGAGCTTATGGTAGTGGTATATGCTCTTCAAGTATGGAAACACTATTTACTTGGTGCAGATTTTGTTATTAAAACAAATCACCAAAGTCTAAGATACTTCGTCACTCAAAAGAATCTCTCAGAGGAACAGATGCATTGGGAAAATTTATTATCTGTGTTTCATTTTCAAATCCTTCATACATCTGGAACTAAGAATGTGGTAGCAGATGCTCTATCACGGCAACCTCCAGTGAATGCAATCACAATTGTTTACCATAACGAGTTCATGGATTTACCCAAAATGTATGCAACTGATTCCAACTTCTCAACCATATGGGATCTGCTTAACTCAGGCCAGTCAATTACACCTTACTCAATTTGAGATGGTTATTTGTACCATCATCAAGAAATTTGTGTAGCATTACCATTGTGACACAAGGTAATGGATGAAGCACGTACATCCCCATATGCTGGACATATGGGGTATTCTACCCACTACTCGAGCATTGGAAATATATTTCTTTTGGACCACTCTTAGAGCTGACATTGAAAGATATGTCCGTGAGTGCAAGATATGATAAAAAGTAAAGTATGATAGGCATAAACCACATGGTCTACTGAAACCATTACCTATTCCCAATGAGCCTTGGGAAAGTATAGCAATGGACTTTATCATGGAGATTCCTCACACACAAGTAGGCAACGATGCAATTTGGACTATCATTGATAGATTCAGTAAGCAAGCTCACTTTATACATGTGCGAAAGACAATCAAAGTTGATCATATGGCTAAGCTATTCATTGCTCATATTTTCAAACATCATGGCGTCTCTAAGTCCATTATAAGTGATCGAGATCCCCGCATGACCAACCTCTTTTGGCAAGCTCTCTTCGAGAACCTTGAGAAAAAGTTAAAAATTTCATCCTCTTATCATACTCAAACGGATGGGTAGAGTGAAAGTGCTAATTCTACTGTTCTAGACCTTTTGAAATCCTATGTCTCTGATAATCAAAGAGAATGGGAAAAGTATTTGCCTTTAGTAGAGTTTGCATAAAATAATACGGTGCACTCTAGTATTGGTAAGGCACCCTTTGAGATCATCTATGGTAAGCCTCATTTACCACCCATTCTTCTTATGAAGGATAAGATCTTTGCAGCAGATGAGTTTGTTAGAGACATTGATACAACTTTCACTCAAGTAAAAGTTGCTATCCAAAGGACACAAGAGAAGCATAAATGCAAAGCTAATAATCATGTCGTAAGTTAGATCTCAAGTTGGGACAATATGTTCTTCTTATGTTTGAGAAGGCTCGCTTGAAGAAAGAGAAAGGTCAAAAGGGTAAAGTGGTTAAGCTTTCTAATCGCTATTATGGACCTTTCAAGATCACAGATAAGATAAACGATGTGACTTTTTATTTGAATCTACCAAGCCATTGGAACATTCATAATGCTTTCCATATAAGTTTGCTATGTCCCTATATTGGAGAACCTCCAATGGAACCAATCAAGGAAGATTTACCTGACATAGAAGAAACAGAAGAGTTTCTTGTGCCCGAAAGAATTTTAAACCATCAGAACAATACTCTAAGGTCAAGTAAGGTATTACGGAAGTATTGGTTAAGTTTAAGAATGATCCCCCCTTGGACACTCAGTTTATGAATGAGAGAGAACTGCAAGACTTTCCAAATCTTCCTAAGGACTATGTATCCTCTCTACTGTTGAGGTCAACTGTTTAGAATCCAGAGGGATGTCACTAAATTGATTGCTTATTACACATTCTCTATTCAATAAATTTATGCCAATAAATTAATGACTCACTTTTCTTTAAGTGTTGATGATGATCTAGCATGGCCATGAGACCATTTAGAGACCAGTATTCCTAGTGCATCACTTAATGGAATGATCAGAGCACTACGATAGGGATATCTGGTACAGGTAGTACAAGTTATGAAGGGGGAAAGAAGTGTCTGCCAAGTGTAAGAGTGTACACAAGAAACAAGGAGCTACACATTAATGAAGATGGATTAAGTTCTAAGAAGAGGAAGTGCATTAGCATTGTGTATATGTATTTATGTGTGCATCCGGAGATGCCTAGGAACGTTTACTTATGTGTAATAAGTATTACATTCATTTGGGGTCATCCTCTCCCTTACAAGTCAAGGTTTAAGGTCTTTTCTTTCATTAAGAAAGACAAGATAGGTAATTCTCTCACTAAGAAATATAAGAGACGTGATCCTCTAGAAGTGAGGAGAGAAGTGTTGTTCTCTTTCTAAGGTCTAAAATGACACAAGCTTTTGTGTGGAATTCAATCTTAAGGTTGAGGCCCAAGGCAATCTAATGAACTCTCCTTATCTATGGCTCAAGGTGGTTTTATGGATCACAAGTTAAGAGTACAAGTTTGAGAAGCTTTTTTTTTTTAAAGACACGGTGAACCCATTTTTAAAATATCTCGTGATAGAAAGTTTTTTTTAAAAGACATGGTGAATCCATTTTTAAAATATCTCATGATAGAAATATGATCTCTAAAAATGTCCCGCATGGGTTATCGAAAACAACGAGATCTACAACTTTCGTGTTGGACGTTTTTTCATCCAAACAACACACAAAGCGATATCTTGAAATTGGTGCTACATAGTAGGTCTTGGAATAGCCACATCTTGCATGAAGATCAACTCAAGTCTTCCTCCAAAGAAGAGAATCTCTTGAAAGCTTATAAAAGAGGAGGCTCTCCTTGGGTGTGAGAGAGGTGAAGGAAGCATCACTTTGCAATCAAGTTCCAAGAGGAGAAGAGAAGGTACAAGTGCTGTGCAAGCTCTGTTGAAATCAAGTGCTGCGGAAGCTCCACTGAAATCAAGTTCCAAGAGGAGAAGAGAAGGTCCAAGTCTTGCGAAAGCTTTGTTGAAATCAAGCACCAAGAGGAGAGCCCTGCACATATTGTGTAGGAGAGAAGGAGACGCAAGAAGGATCAAAAGGTGCCAACTTCCAAGTTGTGCAAGTGTTAGCCGGTTGTATACCGTGCAAGGAACCGTGATCTTCTCTCCAAGATCTACAAGTAAGAACTAGTTTATGTGTAACAGAGGAGTTTGCTCCTTGCCAATAATATAACTCCACAAGGGGGGGATTGGCCTATCTTCCAATCCCTAGTGTGTTGTCAATCTCTCTCTCTCTAAGGTCTTTTCTATCATCACTCTTCATATCCTACTACTCTACCTTTAATTCTCCTTTGATACTTCAAGCTTTTATGCTCCTAAGCTTATTACAACCCGCACATCAACCCTTCCTATTAGTCTAATTGTATCACTTGAAATCCTATTACCCAAATCTATATTTGAAGAGCTACTATTTTTCTAGCCAAGGATATCCTCGTTTGATTGGGGTAATGTTTTTAACATGGGATATAGATTGGTGCAAGGTATTTATTATGCTAAATTTCCATAATTGACAACAAGAAGGAGAGAGAAGCGCAATTATGTCTAACTAAGTGAGAGGGAGTTTGAAACAAAGAAGAACATTATGGTTATGTAAGCATAGCCTTAGGCTCAAGATTCAATCTTTTTTCCAATTTCCATCTTTCAAAATGCTACACAAAGAGAGAGAGAGAGAGAGAGAGAGAGAGAGAGAGAGAGAGAGAGAGAGAGAGAGAGAGAGAGAGAGAGAGAGAGAGAGAGAGAGAGAGAGAGAGAGAGAGAGAGAGAGCTATAAAGGAAGAGGGAAGGAGATCAAAGGCAAGGAAGAGCACAAAAATTGGAAGAGGACTCGATTTCTTCTTGTTTTCCATCCATCACCCTCCTCAAGTTGCCATTGTATATTCATTTAATCACCATTTCCATATTTATTTAGGTTTTTCTCTAGATATCCCAACAATGTCATGACCACCTTGTTGATCATGTGCAATTGAATTTTGCTCTCACAAATGGAATTATTCTAGTAAATGCAACTTGATGGTGGGGGTAGGGGGCATGTGAAACTCAAAAGTTTTCACTTCTATGAAATTAAAATGTAGAAATGCAAAAATACAGAAGATTCACATAAAGGTTGCTAACTATGCCATCCAAGTTTTCAAGGATCAAGCTATAAAAGTGGATGATATCGACAGCTAGTAGCATTCTTGAATTACAAATACATCTATGTCCTCTTTTATTGGTTTATGTACATTTTTATATATATCATAACAATGTGAACTCATACATGTATAATCATACTATGTCCCATGTTAGCATATTTGCTTGCACAAGGTTTCAAAGCCCATACAACTTCAATGAAATAATGCCACAAGGGTTCAATTGGTAAAACTATATCGCCTTGAATAGAAGCATAGTTGCTTTGTCTCTAGGTCACACAAAATATAAGATATTAATTAGCATAAGTAAATAGCATCCTACCCATACAACATTCTATTCATCCACACGATGACCTTCCCATTAGGACCTTGTATGATTGGTTTTGTGAATCTAAAATAATGTCATGCTAAACAACACAAGAAGACCTTAGTTGTAACATTTCTAATAGTGGAAGGATATCACTATGAGTAACCATCAACTAACAAAATGATTAAATTTACAGAAATCAAATGTGATTTTTGTCATTTGACCTAGTAATGAAACATGCACTAAGTACATTAGGGGTACTTCACTCCTTGACTTAGTATAGTCATTGGTTTTTCAACTCTTTACACTTATGTGATTCCCATGCATGTCTACATTCCCTAAAAGGAGCACACTAACTAAGGTAATGACTCCTCTTTAAAATTATCGATTTAATTTAATCTATTCCTCTAATTTATTGGCTTCCTAGTTCTAGAAGCTTGAATATGAAGATGTTTTGGTAGCTACTAGGCATTATTGAATCTAATCCTCTGGATCAATCCATAATGTAGGGTTGCTCTTGGACAACTTTGCTAGTGCTGGTTGGACATTTGAGGATAGAGCAAGGGTCAAAGTTACTTTATTGCGTGTTTAATTGTCTCCCTCCCAACATCTTCATATCACTATGATACTTATATCATAGATTCTCCAAATAACATTATTGATCAAATTGGGGGAAGGTTGTTTGAATTCAAAACTATGAGGCTTCCATTATACTTTCAATCAACATTCCATTGGTTCTACAAAGGATAACATTATGAGTCTCTCATTATCACCTACTAGTTCTCCATAGTTGATGGCACATACCTAGGCTATTTTAATATGCTTTATGTATTTCCAAGGTCAAGAAGTTGCATATAGGTTACTTAAGTATCTACTTTAAAGTATCAAATGTCATGAGTGTAGTTATACTAAACAAATGGTAGACCATTATCTTGTATGTAGAGGACAACAAGATGAAGACAAGGAAGAAGCTAGAGACTAGTATGCATGGATTTGAGTTGATTTGTATAAAAATCCAAAGGAAATAGAAGGCAAGGATCCTCAAAGGAAGGTAAAAGTAGAAAACAAGGAAAATCAAAATATTGAAAAACTAGGTGAATAGCAGCTACCAACACCTCAATCAATGTTATCATGGCACCAAGTTTCCATGTTGTACTATACCCCTTCATACTATGAACCAAGCTCTTTTAAGAAATGAACTCTATGGTGTAACCTAAACTTTCTATTAATGTGGAGTCAAATTTTGAGTGAATTTAGGTCTTGAATTTACATTAATGTTCTAGCACATGTTCTTAGTCGATGCTCTACACGGTACTTATGGTTTCGGTCACTTACATAATGGGCATGCATGTTGCTCACCTTATAAAATGGAGTTGTTGCTAAGGATCATTGAAAACATACTAGGGGTCCATATGTTTGTAATCATATGTCTCTATTAGCTTCCCTTGACATGCAACTCAATTTCATGAGAGGACTATTACCAAGTCTACAAATGGCAAATCAATTGCACTTTTTGCAACTTGTTCCTAACAAGGTGCTTCAACATGTTCCATTAGCTGCACATATAGTACTTTATTTTTAGCCCAAAGTTAGCAAAAAATGTTGCATCTCTATAACATGGCACATGGTTTTTTGGATAAGTAATGACATTTGTACTCACATTGATTTATAATACCATCATTTCTACATGCATGGATCATGTTGTGGTTAGGTATGGAGTAGTCATCTTCTTGTTTGCTTCTTCTTTTAAATTTAGAATAATATTGTTAGGGATATGAACTTCTTAGAAACTATACTAGAAGCTAATGAACACATTACAAAAATATATCAATAGCACAGTGATTACTTAGCAAGACCATATGTGTTTACTATTGATGTATTAATCCAAGGATAAGGACTTAGGGGATGAAGATTAGCAAGCTTGCACTTAACCGCATTCCATCATCGATTTCTCATCATGAACCATTCATGCTATCCTCAAGGGAATCATCTATCCCCTCATTGATGTCTTGTGTGTTGCATGTTGATCTAATTGAAATCCATATTTCTCTTGTCTTGGAAAATATCAAGAACATTAGTGTGTAGGATTCTCATGCATTCTATTTCATGTGAGTAACCAAATTGATGTAATCTAGAACTCTCACATAGGTAAGATATTGCTTCTTAGACACACAAAGTAATTAGATTAAGCAATCAGTCTTATTCCAACAAAGAGAGATAATGTCATTCTATTCAACACTTACTTAAACATTATCAAGTTGTCCAAATGCATTAGCCAAAAATACAATTATATTACCGTATTAAAGTGACACTTGAAAACCAAACGCAATTGATAAATTTGCATAGAGACATTGATGAACTTATCCAAAAAATGATCCTTGAAAAGTTTGAAATAGGCTATTATCATCTAAAATAGTGGCATGAGGACCTACAAAATCTACATAAAATAGGTTGTCCTCTTTGGGAGCTAGTGGACATCTATGCCATCCATAATTCACAACCTTCCTCACTAGCATGTAGTGGTCCAATAACATTTACAATGATGTAGCTATGTACATATCTACTCATATGTCCTACATATGATTCCCACTATTGCATGTCACAAAGGTACAATTAGTTATTACATCCCTTCCTCTGTTGTTAATTAGACTTGCTATGTTGCCTTTGAGAGCAGGGTTTGCCATCAATATAACATCATTGTCTCTCATTTTGGGTGATGCCTCTTTCAAGAAAAGAGGAGGCATTACCAAAGAGCTATATGTGTCCACACCCTTGGTGTAACAAACAAGCGGGTGCTAGAGACCCCAACCTTATATGGGTGCACAAACACACATAAGAGCAACCTTTGAATGAATTGGCACAGGAAAGTCATATGCAATAAAGATGCTTCACCCTTCATTAAGAATGATAGATGGATAATCAAGTAAGAACCCTAAAACTTTAGAACATCACCATGCCTCAGAAGTGATGATCATTGCCATCCTCCCCATCCTTTATGATCATAGCTTTGTCTATGAGTTTTCTTGCAAGTGACCGAGGAAGACTAGGAAGTAAGGGATGCCCAAATGCCTCTATTTGTAACTGGAAGATAACCTAACCATGTTTGAGCACAAGGTATGCATCACTAACATGGAAGTCATCATTATTATCATCAAGGAAAATGCAACTAGCATATGCGACGAAAATTGCACCTATATAAGTACAAACATGAATTTAAAACAAAGAATTAAGAGAAATATCACATGTTAGAGGATGATCTCATTGGTTTGATACCATGTCTAGAAAATGTATGCCAAAAAATAGAAAATGTATGCCGAAAAAGATATCATGGGTATGACATTTTCACCACGACCTCTAGTGTGCAAATCAACATTTGTCATACTAGCATGACCTCTCTCCGTGTAGTAATCCCATGTCTCCTCATGTGCATTGGAAGACTTGAGAACTAGATATGAAACTCTTCCATATCCTACCATAAGAGCCCATTGATGTGTTGGAGGACATGGGGTACCAAGGGATGAATCATAACCAATTTGGCATTGATGCCAGGAGGCATATTTCACGGTGGATTCCGTGCCACGGTGGATTTCGTGAGGTTTTACGATGGATTCCGTAAACTTTGATGACCGGGGCTCATACACAAAGTGGATTCTTTGTGCGAGAAGTTGATGGGGACGCCTGTCCTTTTCGGGCGTTTCATTAATTTAGTGTATACATGGGTGATTCCATAGCGGGTGATTCCGCAAAATGCATATTAGAGTGCGCACTCGTAATAAATTAAGGTTAGGATTTATTTCTAACCAGTTGATTTATTTATCTAGCTGAAGACTGCTAGGTATTCACTTTTGTCAGTTTAATTGTATTATTTTACTAACGATTGTGAATGCTTCAATTGATGTGTAGAGATAGCAGCAGTGGCGGAGAAAAGCATTGGAGGATAGCGAGTATTCGATTTATGGATTATATTTTGATAGGCGCCACGCCTATATTTTGTTATGCCTATTTATTGAGGCATCGATTATTTATTATTATTTTGTATGCACATGGGCGCACGGTTATGTTATTTCTATTTGGACATTGTATTGGGCGTGCCAGACTCTTTGGGCACCGTCCATTAGCTTTATTCCTATTTTTGTGTAAAAGCAAACTCAAAAGCTAAAAGCTTGCTATTTTGTAATTTGGGCTATTATTTGAGCATGAAGATGAAATATACATAAAATACATGCTTTGTGGAGCACTCACATAAGGCATGGGGGGAGATTGCACCCAATTGGTCTCTTGCTCTTGTCGTTCATGCTTTTTACCTTGTAATTTGTGCAAAAAGTAGAGTTCTATTGTTCTTGGGGACCTTCCGGCATTCACTACGCGAGCATACAGCATCCGATCTGCGCACCAGTGGTATCAGAGCGAAGCTGAGATCAAGAGCTTCCAATCGCTACCCATCTCGTGCGAAGGCGGAGCTCCTGGAACGATCGGTCTCTACGGTCAAACTCGTCGCGAACCGTCAATACATGCAAACTTCTGGCAATCGAGAACCCATGTTTCCATCATTGGATCGCAAGGGACCAGTCTGCAGAGGCGGAGGACCACTCCCAACTCTTCCTCATCAAGTCGTTTTGTACAGAGACAAAAGTAACTTCCATATCTCTCACTAAGCTTCAAAGCTTAAGTTTATAAGTTAATAAGCTTAGTTAGAAGCTTTAAGAAGCTTCAATTAACAAATCGTTGAAGAACGGCGTGAGGATCTTCAGGGCGGCAAAAATTCCGCCAAGGACATGAATATGTCCTAAAAGTCATCGACTGGTTAAGAAGCTCAAAGCTTCTTAGTAAACCAAGTAGGCTTCCCAACTACTCCAATTTAAAGTTACTTATTCAGCAAGTCCTGCAAGTTCCTCAAGTCAAGTTCAGCAAGTTTCTTCAGGTCAAGTATTGCAAGGTCCATAAATCGACTAAAATCTGCAAGTCTGCAAGTCTGCAAGTCACATAAGTCTGCAACTCTGCAAGTCAGACTAGTCAACTGGAGTCAGAACTGACTTGTGCTCAAAACTCCTAGAATGGCTGTTTCTGCGCAGAAAATCCGAACTGCAAAGTTGTTCATTGGAAGGTACTCTACCCATACGCAGGTTTGCTGAAGCATTTTCAGCATACGAAGAAGGATAAAACACAGATTTTTCGAAGATTATGAAAGCTATACCCAAAAATACATAAGCCTTGTATTCCCGAACTTGAGCTACGCTCATCCCGCTAACTTGATTTTGAGTGAGAAAGGTCTTTTGAGTTTTTCAGGATGACGGAACCACATATGGATGATCTTATGGCTGAAGGCGACTTACCTGAACCCACGATGGAGCAAAAGCTGGACTTAATCATGATGCAATTGGATGAAGAACGAAGGGCTAGGCAAGCATTGCAAGTTCAACTGGCAAATTTACAAAGAGCGTCTACCGACAAAGAAGAACCTCAAGCTGAAGATCTTATTTGACGTACCATTGACGCAACTCTCGAAGCTCAAACCATCCGCAAGGAATCAAAGATAAGTAAAAGAAGTTTCAAATTCCGTACTTTTAATGGCATACAAGAAGGAAAAACTGTTCTAGCATTCATTAGTCAGTTTGATGACTATTTCCATGAGGAAACCTATGCAGAAAAAGATAAAATCAAGTGTGTCACTAATCATTTAGTAGACAGAGCATCTCTTTGGTGGACTGTAGTACGCAAGAGTATAGATTGTCCTGATACTTGGGAGAATTTCAAGAAGAAGTTCATGCAGAATTTCCTTCCTCCACAATTTCATGAGAAAGCTATTAAGCAATGGGATCTTCTTCAGCAACGGGATCGTGAGCCTATTCCTTAGTATACAGAGCGTTTTTGGAATGCATTACTCCAGCTACGCATGCTTGAAGACGTACCTGAAGTGGCACACAAGCGCAAGTATATGTCTGGACTCCTTGGGCATTACTACGCTGAAGTTAACATGTTCAAGCCTGCTACCCTTGAAGATGCCATTTCACTAGCTCACAACACTGAAGATAAGCTACGAGGTAGAGACAGACGTCCACAGCAATTCCAAGCCAATGGTAATTATGGATCTAAGCAATTCAATTCCAATTTTAGAAGATTTAATCTAGGTCGTTTCTCTTCATCTTTCCGTAAAAATTGGGCAAAACCACCTGCATTACCATCCAATGTCAATCAAAATTCCAAGCCTATTCCACAGCCAAACCCTAATGTATGCTATAAATGCCACCAGCCTGGACATCTAGCAGCAAATTGTCATTCAAAGAAGCCACCTGCCCATATCAACTACCTTGGAGCAATGGACGAAGACGAACATGAAGATATGCCTGATTTCACTGAAGATGAGGATGACACTACTACTACTTCGGATACTTTGCCAGGTATGCCAACTCCACATTCTTTATTGACTATGAAATGTTTGGTGCATGGAAAGGAAAAGATTATTTTGCATGATGACAGTAGCACTCATGATTTTATTTCAGCAAAATTAGTAAAGGAATTGAAGTTACAGACTGTACCTACACATTATCGCATCAAAGCAGCATTCTTAGGCACTAGGTATAATGGTACACAGGAAGTGCATGATTTAGAGATTCAAATTGGTCAATACACTGAAAGAAGAAATTTCCTAGTTGTTCCATTACAGTCGAGTGACATTATTTTAGGTATGCCTTGGCGACATCAGCACAACCCAGATATAGACTATTCCACACACTCAATGAATATTAACTTTCAAGGAAAATCTATTACATTATATGGTATACATGCATCTAATGTTTTTCCACTGCTTTCACATACTCAAGCTAAACGTGCATTACGCAAGAGTAGTAAATCCTATCTCATTTGGATGAATGAATTGCAAGTAAAAGAAAATCATATGCACCCTAGGCATAAAGAATTTCTTGCACATTTTAAGGACTGTTTTGCAGAAGACCTACCACCTGGTTTACCTCCTTCACGTCCAGAAGACCATAAGATAGATTTGATCCCTGGCACACAACCACCTTGCAAAGCACCATATAGGCATAACCAGATAGAGCAAAAAGAAATTCAGAGTCAAGTTGAGGAATTACTAAATAGAGGATTGATTAGACCTAGTAGTTCTCCATTTGGTGCACCTGTTCTGTTAGTTAAGAAAAAGAATAATACCTATCGTATGTGCATTGACTATCGAGCTTTAAATAAGATCACTGTAAAGAATAGGTATCCCATTCCTAGAGTTGATGACCTTATGGACAAATTGCAAGGATCTGCTATATTTAGTAAAATAGACCTTAAGTCTGGTTATCATCAGGTGAGACTAGATACGTCAGACATGTTCAAGACTGCATTTAGGACACAGTTTGGTCATTATGAATTTTTAGTGATGCCATTTGGATTGACTAATGCACCTGCTACGTTTAGTAGAATGATGAACCGTATATTTTTGAAATATCAGTATTGTGTAATTGTCTTCTTTGATGATATTTTGGTGTTTAGTCAAAATGAGAAAGAACATTATGAGCATTTGTCATTGGTTTTCCAGCTACTAAAAGATAATCAATTGCATGCAAACCCTGAAAAAAGTGAATTCTTTAAAACAGAAATTGAGTATTTAGGTCATTTTGTATCATCTGATGGAATTAAAGTTGATCCTAAGAAAATAGATGCAATATTGAATTGGCCTGTACCTAAAAACGTGCATGAGTTACGCTCATTCCTTGGTCTTGCTAGTTTCTATAGGAAGTTTGAACGTAATTTTTCATTACTTGCTTTACCACTGACTAAAATTCTGAAGAAAGGAATTGTCTATCATTGATCCGAAAATCAATAGAAATCCTTTGACTTATTGAAACATGCATTAACCCATGCCCCTGTTCTACAGTTGCCTAATTTTAATAGACCATTTTTTCTAATAGTGACCGATGCTAGTGGATCAGGAATAGGAGCTGTACTTATGCAAGACAATCATCCTATAGCATATTTTAGTTGTAAGCTGAAACCCTCTGAACTAAAATATTCCACATATAACAAAGAACTATTAGTAGTTGTACAAGCATTAAGACAGTGGAAACACTACTTAATGGATTCAGAATTTATGATTAAAACCGATCAGCAAAGTGTTAGACATTTACTTAGCCAACCCCAAATCTCTGACCGACATATCAAATGGGCATCCTTTATTCAAAGTTTTCATCCTATCATTCAATACCAACCCGGAAAAGAAAATGTAGTGGCTGATGCATTGAGTAGAAGACTTGCCATTCATAACATTTTAGTTATATCTTTTGATTTTTTGATTGCTATGAAAGATACTTATCATCAGGATATTACTTTTCATGCTAATTAGAATAAATTAGTTCAAAATAATTTGATTCCTATTGATTCATTGTCATATAATGATGGATTTATGTTTTATGAAAAGAGATTGTGTGTTACAATTCCATTCCGATCTTTTGTTTTGAATGAGATTCATTGTCCCCCATACCAAGGTCATAGAGGTATCATATCTACTTTACGTACGTTAACTGAAGATTTTTATTGGCCGCATATGGACACTGATGTATCTAACTTTGTTTCTGAATGTTTGATTTGTCAAAGAGTTAAGAGACATCATGGTAAATAGTATGGATTACTTATGCCTTTGTCTATTCCATCTAAACCTTGGGAACAAATTTTCTATGGATTTCATTACTGGTTTACCTAATACTAAATCTAACCATGATATGATTTGGGCAGTCGTAGATAGATTTAGTAAACAAGCATATTTCATTCCATGTAAGAAAACTTTAACATCATCACAAGTAGCACAATTGTTTTTGAAAACTGTTTTTACTAACCATGGATTGCCAAAAGTTATTATTTCAGGTCGTGATTCTAGATTTTGTAACAACTTTTGGATTACTCTGTTTGCTAACCTAAGCACAAAGATTGATTTTTCATCTGCATTTCATCCTGAAACTAATGGACAAACAGAAGCCACTAACAACACAATTCTAGATCTCTTACGTGCATATACTATTTCTAAACCTCAGACATGGGACACACATTTGCATTTATTACAGTTTGCATATAACAATACACCACACACATCTACAAAGAAAGCACCGTTTGAAGTGATTTATGGATATAGATTATCTACACCTATTGCATATTTGTCAAATAGAATTCAAAGTGCTGATGATATTGCTAGTATGCATAATACTATTTTTGATGAGGTTAAAGATATGATTGCTAAAGCCCAGCAATCATATACCAAACAAGCCAATAAGAAAAGACAAGCAATGAATTTCAAAGTTGATGACTATGTTTGGTTAAGAATAGAAAAACGTAGACTACAAAGTGTAGATAGACACCCACTTGTCAAATTAGCCCCTAGATTCTATGGACCATTTAGGATCATTCATAAAATTAATGACAATGCATTCAAGTTAGAATTACCACCTCATTGGAAAATTCACAACACATTTCACATTAGTTTATTGAGACCTTTTAGAGGCCAATTACCTATACACCCTGTTTATGAAAACCCACCTTTGTTAGAGGAAGAGACTGAAATACTTGAACCAGAAGCTATCATAGACACTGACTTTATGACCACTAGAACTGGCCGAAGATATTCTAGATATCTAGTTAAATTTAAGAACCATCCTATAGAGGAAGCACAATGGATGCACTCTAGAGACTTAAATGCTTTCCCCACTCTGTTAGCTCCACATTGAGCTAATAGCAATTGAGGTCAATTGATATCCCATCCCGGGGGTATGATGCTAGGAGGCATATTTCACGGTGGATTTCGTGCCACGGTGGATTCCGTGAGGTTTTACGCTGGATTCCGTAAACTTTGATGACCGGGGCTCATACACAAAGTGGATTCTTTGTGCGAGAAGTTGATGGGGACGCCTGTCCTTTTCGGGCGTTTCATTAATTTAGTGTGTACATGGGTGATTCCATAGCGGGTGATTCTGCAAAATGCATATTAAATTAATAAACGTTTATGAGTTTAGAGTGCGCACTCGTAATAAATTAAGGTTAGGATTTATTTCTAACCAGTTGATTTATTTATGTAGCTGAAGACTGCTAGGTATTCACTTTTGTCGGTTTAATTGTATTATTTTACTAACGATTGTGAATGCTTCAGTTGATGTGTAGAGATAGCAGCAGTGGCGGAGGAAAGCATTGAAGGATAGCGAGTATTCGATTTATGGATTATATTTTGATAGGCGCCAAGCCTATATTTTGTTATGCCTATTTATTGAGGCATCGATAATTTATTATTATTTTGTATGCGCATGGGCGCACGGTTATGCTATTTCTATTTGGACATTGTATTGGGCGTGCCAGACTCTTTGGGCACCGTCCATTAGCTTTATTCCTATTTTTGTGTAAAAGCAAACTCAAAAGCTAAAAGCTTGCTATTTTGTAATTTGGGCTATTATTTGAGTATGAAGATGAAATATACATAAAATACATGCTTTGTGGAGCGCTCACACAAGGCATGGGGGGAGATTGCACCCAATTGGTCTCTTGCTCTTGTCGTTCATGCTTTTTACCTTGTAATTTGTGCAAAAAGTAGAGTTCTATTGTTCTTGGGGACCTTCCGGCATTCACTACGCGAGCATACAGCATCCGATCTGCGCACCAGGCATGTATAAATTGAAATTCAATAAGGACTTTATGAGTGATGTAGAAATTTTAAAAATTCTATACAAACCAAATAAGATATGGCATAGCTTGAAATTTCTCAAGTTTAGTCTCTTTTTTATTTCTACCTTATTGATATGAATTATTTTCTATCATCTATAGTTCTAGTTTTTCACACTTGGTTTTAATAGGGAGTATGTGCTCATCCCAAGAAATTAGAGACTTGATGGCTTGTGAATGGATTCCTAGTCTTTCTAGTATGAAATGCAACCACAAATAGTATTTCATCAATAGAGGGTATATGTTATCAATAGCAACATCTATTCTTTCTAAATCCTTATAGAGTAATTAGTAGATACCCACTTTCATCCTCAATATTTCCTCAAGAGCTTATGTGTCATCAATAGACTACACATATTCCCTCTAAATACTTAAATTTAATAGTCAGTCTCATTGCAACTCTCTTAGCCAACCTTCGACGTATGGCTTGCAATCATTATTTACTGCGATAAAAGAGTAATTGGTAGATAACCACTACTAGAGGATGAATTATAATCTATTTTCCATGCATCAATTGAAAGAAAAAGAGTTACTTTTTGAATGAAACAAGTATAAAGCAACTACAAAATAAATCCTAGATGTGATGTAGCTTGTAATTTTTAACTTTTATTCTTTATTTTTGCATTTTCTACATGAATTATGTTTGAGGAGTTGTATGTCATCTATGTTTTTAATTTTTGTGCTAGATTTTAATTAAAAATGAATAGGACATATACATTTATCCTAGAAGATTAGAGGTCTTGTTGCCTTGCTGATCCTAATCTTTTTCTTCCTGTGAGATGAGACTATGAATTACATTTCCTTAGTAGAGGGTACACATTAATTACTCTATAAGTTTGTAGTATAATAGATCATTGTTCAAAATATTATACGTACAAATTCTTTTGTGAGATCTCATAGGATGCCATAGAAGCCAATGGACACAACTTGGTCATTCCTTCTACTTAGAATGAACACACAAAAGGGTTTTACTCTTTTTTTATAAGTAATTACGTATCATCATATATATTATTATGCAAATAACTAACATCATACTAATAATTGATTGACCTTTTTAATAGAATAAAGATTACGATCACCTGCCAAAGATTTGCAAAATAGAAGCTAAAACACACAAGCGAGGCTACACTTCTAAGCAATGCTCATATGAAGCTTGTCAAAATGAGTGCTTTTGAAATGCTATCACTCTACAACATAATTTCTCAAAAGAACTATATGGATAGCCACATTTAACC
>NW_028230100.1:0-27004 GCF_053477565.2 Lygodium microphyllum | reverse complement strand
TTAGTGTGGTTTATCAAGCGCATATGACAAGGAAGGGAGGGGTGAGGCATGCGGCGTTTGTTGTAGGGGAATGGTCCCCATGCTGATGTTCGTGTTGCCTCCAGTCATTAGCGGATATTAGTTTATGCTAAGTCACGTGGACTGGTTGTCGTGGAGTGGGACAGGGTACATCCTCAGGAGGATAGACCAAAAAGGAAGAAGGTGTATAGGAAGGGACTACACCCAGTCTACACCATCAAAGTTGTTGGTCAAGGCCTCCTATGGTGGCAATATGGGTTGCATGCCCTTCACTTGGAGGTGGGGCTGGTCACACGACTTTTAAAAGTGTGATGTGAGGAGGACCTGAGGAGCTTAGCCTGTCAAACCCGACTCTTCTCCCTGCGCTTGACTATCATTGCTTGTGTGTGTTCATTTTGTTTATACATGGTGACACAAAAATCAGTGTTTATTTATGTACATATCTATGAATCCATGTCACATCACGAGGATAAGAACCAAGTGTAGAACTCGGGGTTGTACCTGAGCATGGCACACGCATCTAGTATTTGTGGCAGCTGACTTAATACTGATAGATATTTTGCCATGTCGAGTAGTACGGAACCTTGACCGAGTCTACTGGCAATATGTAACTCCTCTTCGGTGAGAACCTTATCAATCAAAGGGCCATGTAGCCTAGTCCTAGCCAAGTCCGCACCCCGAATGTCAGTGAGTACTTGAAGGGAAGTTGGTGCCACGTAGGTTGGGTCTCTTTGAGACCGCCATTTGGCCAATCGCTCTTCTGAGACCGTCATGATCTGAGCCCCTAGTTCGGCCATTACGACACGGCTTTCGCACCAACGCCGCTCAAATTGACTCTGGCCTGCTGACAGTCGCTTTAGTAGCTCTATGTCTACGAGATTCGGTCGACAGAGCACTTCATTGAATGTGACGGTTAAGCGTAGTTCGTCAGCCTCCTCGTCAGGGATGAGTCGCATGCGTTCATGCAGGAACCTGTCGTAGTGCCCGTTAAGATTTTCTTGTTCTTCCCATGTTAGAGGAAAGGTCAAGTACTCTCCAAGCTGCTCCTTGGGGATCGTGCCCACGTCCGCAAGGACGTAGACACGTGCGACCACTTTGAGCTTAGCCTCCAACTCAGTTAAGCATTCTGCGACATTTCTATGTTCAACGAGGGCTTGCTCGGTTGCTATCTCATGCAAAGTTCTAAGAGTTTCCTTAGGCTTTAGCATGGCTGGGGGCTCAGGCCTAGATGAGCAAGATTGGTCAACGCTAGGATTCCTTGTGCTCTTGGGGTTCTCACGTTTCTCCTGAGGTTTTGTTGTTATTTCGTCACGGTTCTTCTCGGATGTGACTGGTATAGATTTGTCAGCCTGTTGTGACAGCGTTTTATCCACTCTTGATTTATCAATGTGAGTTCTATTGTCAGTGGATAGAGTGTTGCAAGCAACTGTTAATGGCAACGATTGCTTTGGTTTTTCAGAGCACACGAGTGTGTCTGAGGTTTCACGGCTATTAGGAGAGGCATTAATGGGTTCATTGGTGGATGGACTTGAGGCTTTATTCATCGGCTCTTCGGCACTCTTCGTCTCAATGTCCTTGGGGTCCACAACCACCTGCGTCTGTTGCTGCTTTCTCTACTTTCTCCTCTTTTTCTTGGTCAATGAAGGTGCCTCTCTCGACGACTCAGGACCCTGGGCTATATCAACCGTTGATGTGCTTGGTCGGGCCTCAGCATTTCCCTTCTCTAGTGTGTCCTTATGGGACATAGCCGCAGTTTGCTGAATAGCCTTGCCCGGTTGTGAGGGCACAACTGCCTCCCTTTTCGGAGAGTCTAGCCCTTCAGCCAACTCCCTTGTGTTTAACTCCTCCAGCCTAGGCTTTAGGCACTTTGAAAGTGCTGGAGCTGTTGAGGGATTTGGTTGCGACACCTCCTCTACAGGTAAACTACTAAGGACACTTCCACAAGGGGCATTGTCACGGCCAAAGGCTATGACTGCTGTGATCCCGGATTGGAAGTAGTGGCAACTAGTTCAGTGGGCTGGCTACCCTTGGTGGATTGTGGTGTCAAGTCCCTAGGGCGATCAGAAGTGGTTGTGTCTTTTGTTGGCCTTTGAGCACTCATTTGTGTAGATCGAGTCACATTAGGTGGCTCAGGCATATCCTTGGGTCGGGAGCTACAGATGACATCATGTCCCACCTCTTTGACGATTGGAAGCTTAGATGGAGATAGAGATTGGAATTGAGCAGTCGCCCTTGACAACTGCCGTGGTGCTTCCTGTGTCTGTTTGGGAGAAGCGGGCATAGGAGATCTAGGGCTCCTAGGTGGATGTGGCACTAGCTGAACGATTTTCTCAAGGCCATTAGATGATTGTGCCATTTGCTTTGTTGAGCGATCAGCCTTGCCTTGAGCAATGTTGTGCCTATGATGCTTGTTCTCCTCTTGGGGATTCAAAGGCTCCTTGGGCACTAATGATTTTTGTGCACGCTCAGTGGCTGCATCTGATGTCCGCTTGTCAAGCACACTAGGCTGAGGATCTACTTTTTGATAGGCCATGTTTGGTTTCTTTATTTCAGTAGTGATGGGCTCAATCACTCCAATATTTTTGGTTTGAAACTTGGCCTTTCGTTTAGTTTTCCTCCTCTGCCTCTTTGCTTTGGACATAGTTTGGGCTTCTGACAGAGGTGGCCTAGCAGGGAGTTTGGGCACCCAAATCCATTGGTTACCTGCGTAGTATCCTTGAGCACGTAGCAACGCTTTGGATATCCATTGCGGTGTTGTGCTGACTCTCCATCGACGCCTCCGTCTATGGGGTTTGGGCTTCTTTCGTGGTCTTCTACGATATTTGTGAGTCCAAACCCTGTCCTTGGCCTTGTCTCTTGACCTTCTTGTTTCCGGAATGGCCTCACTCACTGGTTCTCGTTGTTCGACCTGTGCTTGTATCAACTCTTCCAACAAGTCCTTGCCCTCGTTTGTAGGCTTGACTGTTATGTCATCACCTTCCTTGCCTTTCCCTTGAGGTTCAATGAGGTCACCTTTGCTAAAGGTGGTGACTATCCTCACACCCGGTAGTGTCAGGTGTATCCTCTGTGCTACATAGTCAGCCTCGCATTTGGTCGCCCTTTTGAGGGTCTTCCTAGGAGGGTCTCTTTCCTGCAGCTAGCACTTTTTGGAGGAACATGAAATAGGATAGGCAAGCTTTTCGTTTCAATTGTCGCAAGGATTTTGCACTTCCCTATGAGTGCTTGAGGGTGTCCCCCATAAGAGGTAAGAGTTGCACTAGTCGGTGTGAGCTCTGGTTGGCCTAGTAGGGTCCATGATTCATAGGTCAAGATGTTAAAATCTGCTCCTTCATCAATCAGAGCATCTATAGTATGCTCTCTTTTCGCGGTGAGTTTGACCCTAAGATAGGCAGGTGGTACTATGTCTTCACCTTTCGGGTCTTGGCTTGTAAATTTAAGCCTTCTGACCGATGCCCTTGAGTTCTCGACTGCACGACCAGATGTGGATTCTCCATTGCTGTCTTGGATCGTCAGTGCAGTGCTATTCAAGGTACATCTCTCGTCAAGAGTGTCTTGTCTAGTCATCTTGGCCTTTGTAGTTTGCTGATGTTGCATTTCACTCCGACTAGACACGGTGTGAACACAATGTCTTTGTGTTCTCGTGATGTGGCCTTTTTGCCCTTGATGGCTAGATTGGCCCGTTGAGGTTCTAGGGTCTCTGTTTGTCTCTGTTCGGGCATGGACTTTTGGTTGCTCTATTGCAAGTGAGACTCCATGCTGGCGTAGAGCCATTGCTACACTAGGGTCCAATTTGGAAGACCTGTCACGGCACGCGTTTTCTCTCCAACCTACTCGGGGGAGGTGCGGAGGGGGCACAGCCCCCTCTGCGGGGGTCCGGGGGGGGGGGGGGGGGCAGTCCCCCCCGCCCGCAGGGCCGTTACGGTAGACGCCATATGCAATTTGGAGGACCGTTTATAGCCAAATTTTGAACTACGTGCTCTAAATTTTAGCCCGATTATGGATCTGTGATGTGCCTTTAGCTCTACGTAGCCCTTGGGGTCAATTTCGGGGTTTAGATGCGTTAGAATTTGCGTTCTGGACACCTGTCCGATTTTGACAGTTTTTGGTCCGATTCTAAGATGTCTGATTTTCAGGAGTCCGATTATCAAAACCGGACGTCCGATTTGGGTGGGTCCGATCGGACCAGTGGTCCGATTTTGCTTACGTCCGATTCTGGGAATCGGATCGGACAGGGTGGTCCGATTCTGGACTGGTCCGATTTTGGACTGGTCCGATTCTGGGTAGGTCCGATTTCCTTGATCGGACGAGGTGTCCGATCGGACAGGTTGGTCCGAGTCCGAGTGGTCCAAGCGGACAGGTTGGTCCAAGCGTCCGATTATGGATTGGTCCGATTCTGGGACTCGGACGACCTGGTCCGACTACGCGGCCGACAGCCCGCGAGTTGCACGCGATGCCTCTAGACTGACATCTACTACACCGAATCGTCCAGCGCCTTCCAGATAGGTGCAAGACACTACAAGGGAATGCCAGACATGCCTGGAACCACTGTGGTGCTCGAATCAAACGGCACTCCAAGGATCTGTCCCTCTATTTCCCTGTTTTAGCCTGTTATACAACAACAGAGGACCCTACTGTTTGTTTCTTTTTTTCTTCTTTTTCTTTGTTTTTTCCTACCCTAAATGCATCCAAATCACAAAATAAATACAGATACTACTCCATTCCACATCATAAATCTCAGAAAGCAAAAAACCTACTTACCAAGGAGATCGAATACCATCTTCAACCCCCTCGCTTCCTACCTATCTACCTCAAGCACCGGTTCGGGGGAAACCCCTTACTTTGATGCTCGATTCCAAGCGCGCAAGCGCTCAAGGCTTGAATCCATTGGTCCCGGCAACGGAACCAAAATGTGGGAGCTTTCACTCAACCGCCAAGACCCACGGACCGCTTATTGATTCAAGTGTTCCAAGCCGAGCACTAATGGCTACCTCTCACATAGCCGACGCGCCATCCATATCTACGGGTGTAGTGAGCTTACCTTGATGCCGTTCGAGTTACCTCCTCTCTCGCACACTCCGGTAGCTCCACGATCCAAGTGCAAGCTTCAAGCAAGCTCCATCCTCAAGCTCCACGCTCCAAGCTCCATTGCCGCGAGCAAGATAAGAGAAGAGAAGAGAAGAGAAGAAGAGACGAGAAGATGGAGAGCTTCTCCTCCTCGGTCCCTCACCCTCACACACTCACTCCCTCACACTCTCACACTCCCTCTCTCAAGCACAAGCTCAAGCAAGCAAGAACAAGAAGAAGAAGAAGAAGAAGAGGAGAGCTACTTTTGGCCACACACAAGAATGAGCTTTTCATTCACTTTTCAACTTTATATACAAAACCCTAAATCCCTTTTGGGCGGTCATCCCCTTTTCCCCTTTTTACATGGCCGGCCATAGCCTAGGCCATTTTTTCCATTGTCCTTCTATCTTCCTCGCTTTCTTTCCACCGCCCGTCTACATTTACAAATTGCACGGGTGAGAGCCCGGCGCTCTTTTACAAGATTTCAGGGTGCGCCTTTTTATTTTAAAATGCACCCTTCCCCTTTTGCCTTTGCCTTGGACTTTTAAGGTTGCCCTTGTGCTTTTGGCCTTTTCTCCTTTTCTTTCTTCAGTCGAGCTACCTTTTTTCCGCCTTTGCCCTACGTCTTTTCCACTTCCTTTTGCTCTCTTCGTGTTGGGGTTAACAGTTTGGTTATGAATAGAAAAACATAGATTACAAAGTGTAGATAAACACCCAATTGTGAAATTAGCACCTAGATTCTATGGACCATTCAAGATCATACACAAAATCAATGACAATGCATTTAAACTAGAACTACCACAACATTGGAAAATCCACAACACCTTCCATATCAATTTATTACAACCCTTTAGAGGCCAATTACCTGTACACCCTGTCTATGAAAACCCTCCTTTATTAGATGATGAGACTGAAATCCTTGAGCCTGAAACTATTATAGATACTGAATTTATGACCACTAGAACTGGCTGTAGATATTCTAGATATTTGGTCAAGTTTAAAAACCATCCTGTTGAAGAGGCCCAATAGATGCACGCTAGAGACTTAAATGCTTTCCCCACTCTGTTAGCTCCACATTGAGCTAATAGCAATTGAGGACAATTGCTATCCCACCCCAGGGGTATGATGCCAGGAGGCATATTCCACAATGGATTCCATGCCACGGTGGATTCCATGAGGTTTTACGGTGGATTCCGTAAACTTTTATTACCGGGGCTCATACACAAAGTGGATTCTTTGTGCGAGAAGTCGATGGGGACGCCTATCCTTTTCGGACGTTTTGTTAATTTAGTGTGTACATGGGTGATTCCATAGCGGATGATTCCGCAAAATACATATTTAAATTAATAAATGTTTATGAGTTTAGAGAGCACACTCATGATAAATTAAGGTTAGGATTGATTTCTAACCAATTTATTTATATAGGTGAAGACTGCTAGGTATTCACTTTTGTCGGTTTAATTGTATTATTCTACTAATGATTGTGAATGCTTCAGTTGATGTGTAGAGATAGTAGCGGTGGCAGTGGAAAGCATTGGAGAATAGCGTGTATCCAAAGTTATCGTCAATATTTTGATGGGTGCGTGTCTTAGGCATGGCGCCTATATTTTGTCGTGCTTATTTATCAAAGCGCTTGATATTTATTTATTATTTTTATGCACACGGATGCACGATCTAGATATTTGTATTTGGACATTGTATTTGGGTACACTTGACTTCTTGGGCACCCATTAGCTTTAATTCTATTTGGCACAAAAGCAAACTCAAAAGCTAAAGCATGCTATTTTATAATTTGGGCTATTATTTGAGCTTGAAGATGATTAATATTTGAAATACATACTTTGTGGAGTGCTCACACAAGGCATGGGGGGAGATTGCACCCAATTGGTCTCTTGTTCATGTCGTGCAAGATTTCTACATTGATTTGTGTGCAAAAAGTAGAGCTCTTTTGTTCTTGGGGACCTTCTGACGCTCACTACGCGCACTTACGACATCCGATCTGTGCACCAACTACGTGTCCCATAAGTGATTAGATGCATAAAAGGAAATAAAGAATGACACATGGAAGCTTAAGTAGCTAGATTAAGAGGATTGGAGGATGCTAAGAGAGGAGCATGCTTTCTGTAAAATATCAAATGAATAAAAGCAAAAAAAAAATTCCCTCCTTCTCCTCCAGCTAACGTCGCGCTGGAGGGGAAGGAGGACACGGGATGCAGCACGCTGGCGCCCATGTAGGTGCTGGGGCCATGCGTGCTGCCATGTAAGAGAAACACAAAATTAGTGAGTTTGGGAATCTCCCAATTCCCATTTTTTGAATACAAAAAAGGCGACACACGGATAACATGCCTATAAGTTTCTCAAAACCATATGATGTGAGCTATCATTAGAAAGCACTTGAAAAATGGAATCTATTAAGCTATAGAGCGCTCGATTTGGAGTTATAGTATTCAAGTTATGACAAATCCAAATATTTGACCACGTGTCCCAAACTTATGGGAAATTTCCATATTTCCCAATATGGTGTTGAGAGGGAGGATTACCCCTCCCCTCCTATTTAAACCATGCCATGTAGGTGCAAGGCAAGGATGGGAGGGCAAAAAAGGAAGGACGCTGCCAAGAATCCAACGTCAGTTACTGCCGAGGAAGTCGCCGGCAAGCTGAAGGCGAGGTGGTGCAAGGGGGGTCGCCGCCAGGCTGAAGGCGAAGAGCCTCTGCGTGCCGCCACGTTGAAAGGGAGCCACCTCCCTCTTGGGATATCATGTTGACCCCTACCCCTCTTTTCCCCCAGAAGCTTCTAAGAAGATTCTTAGAAGTTTCTAAGAATCTCCTCCAAGCCCCCCCTTTCTATGGGCTTGGAAATTTTCCCCCCGGGTTTTTAAAAACCCTTAAGCCCATTTATTTTCACCCCGTGATCACACACCTCCCCCTCCCGGTTTTAATCCTTTTTAAAGGCCCTTTCACCCTCCCTCGTGTCCCCTTTTTACACACCCTTTCCCCCTCCCCCCCCCCCCCCCCCCCCCCCCCCCCCCCCCCCGTGCTATAAGCCCCCTTTCATCCTTCACCTTTCCCCTTTTTCTTTTTCACCCCCCCCTTGTGTGACCCTTCATCTTCCCCCCCCCCCCCCCCCCCCGGGTTTGAAACCCCTAAGTCCTTTTCACCCCCGTGTCCACACACCCCTCCCCCGTGTCCTAAAAAAATCCCTCCAAGATCCCCCTTTCTATACCCTTTCACTCCCGTGTCCAAAGTTCTCCCAAGGCCTCTTCTTACGCCTTTTGGAACCACACACACACACACCCTTTTCCCCGTGTATATACCCCTATAGGGACTTTTCTTTAGGCTTTGTAAACCTTTCCCTCCCAAAGAAACTAAGACCTTAAAGGTCTTATTAACCCTCCTCATGGATAAACCCTTAACTATTCCGTGCCTTTCCAAAATACCCTTGGGACTTGGTTTTTTTTTTCCCTACTCGAAAAAGAGAAGAAGAGTATTGACGTGCAAGGGATGACGCTGGAATTCCAAAAAAGAGTGTAAAGCTACTTCCACATTCGAAGGTCTACAATTGCGATGCCTCCTAAGAAAGTCCAAGGAGTAGCTGTGGAAGGGTCATCTCCTGGTATCCATGTGGATATCTCACCCCAAACCCAGGTTTTTCCTTCTTAATTTTATATCAGTTTTAATTCAATCGTGCAAGATGACTTGTAGGGATAGGATATATATTTTGTCCTAGTTATTTACGACAAAGGAATTTAGTTTAATTGAACATCCAAAAAAAATAAAGTATAAACATAGTTTTCCTTCAAATAGCATTATGCATTGAAACGAATTATGAGCAAGATTATTTACCCACTAAAGTAGTATACTTCGGTTAAGCCTAGAAGGTATAAAACTGCATCTTGCACTATTAACCCCTATTCCTTTTACAACAAATCATCATGGAAAGTGCAAATCATGAAAGGATTCTTGCGATGCTTAAACTCTAGGAAGTTATCATTGCTAACTGCATAACTTTGCAAGGGAAAGATTGCTTATTTAGCATGAGTTTGTTCGCAAAGAAAAGAGAAGATTAGTTGGATTTAACCTAACCTCAAATTGATGACGTATAAGATTGAAAAGTCAATTGACACGTAGATAACAAATCATACGGAAGTAATCTCAAAATTACATTCTAGAGTTAACCAAATTAAAAATGTTGTGAAATATTCGTTGGGAATGAATTAAAATTCCAAGAAACGTCTATACCTTAAATACCTGTCCACATTCCCTAAATATAGGGTCAGTAATTGTAACAAAAAAAAAAGAACTAGGCTTTATCCCTGAGATAATAATAAAGCTAGGAAACACTAGGTCTGACAGACGTCAGCTTAAAGAAACTGAAAACGGATTGTTCCGTAACTCCATTATCGCATAGTACGATGCAGGACTTGCACGGCAAGTATGAAGTCATATGGTATTGTGATCGATTCACAAGAAGAAAGGCTAAATTCTAGCAACAAGGATGGCGGATCCTTACGCAAGTTATCTTGCAAAAGGATGTGTACTTTGATATCCTTCTAAGTAAGGAAGGTTAAAAAACTGGAAACTCAAGTATCCAATGAACTTTAGGGTTTGACCAAGTTGGATTAATAGGGTACGCCCTAACCCAGAATATAAGGGATCTTGCCAAGTTGCAAGACACCCCAGATTGAGTGCTGGATGCCTTCGAAAGGAAAGATTCCTTCCTTAGCAATTTGCCAACAATAAAATCGATCAATGGAAATGTTTGTGCTTACTAGAGATTTTAGAGCACTTTTTGACTTGTTTGACCAATGAACTACAAAATAAATAAGTATCTATACTTCAAGTTGAAGGCCTGAAGGGAGTGGCAGTTTCAGTTACCCCCGACTGCTTGCCTTACCCTAACCAAGGGGGTTGTTGACCGCGCTGGAAACGTGGACCGAACCCGCCGCGAGAGGTCTCTCCGTTGAGTGCTACTTGGAGCAGGAGGATGCTTGGGTGCCATGGGGACTCTGGCCGTAAATTCCTCGCCTTTCGGGTCATGCACAAGAGGCTAACGTGACTCGGGATTGGATCTCGAGGCCCGCATACTAGTCTACGGGCAAAAACTTGGAATAGTGATCCTTGTGGATTGCTGGATAGCCTTCGGGTGGATTGTGGATAAGCCTACGGGCATAACTTTTGTATTTCAAAGATAAATATGATGATATGGTAATAAAGAACTTGTTTGATATTATTTTTCTATGTCACGTGATAAGATTACATGAAGGAACCAGTGCTTAACAGATTAATTAAAGAAGCTGGTTGTTACATGTCCAACTAATGTGTTAGATAATTACATAACTAAAACAAACCGAGGAAAGTGCGGAGGATGGGCCATGGGTCCGTCCTACAGTTGGGTGGTCCCGGTTGGCCAGGAACTTTTCTCAAATCTCGAAGAACAGAAGGATGATCGTCAAAGGACACGAACAATGAAAGTGTCTACCGAGAGTTATGTCTTACCCGATTTACGCTGTTTTAGGGGAACGGAATGGGACTATGCCTTATGGCAGAGAGATTGAGCTTTGCACCCCTCTCGTTTCCCATTCTGCTTGAACCAAGTGCAGCGTGAATCCGCTTCGGACCTAGCATTTCTGCGTAAAGTAGTTCGCTTGGGTCCGACGCTAGTTGCTATTAGGAAATGACCAATCATGAAAACCCTAATTCTGGTCATTCCTAAGTGGGAACGGCTAGAATACTTCCGCTATGTGGCAGACGCGGAAAGCCCTAGATCACAAATCCCGTAACATTCCATGGGAGTGTTGGGTGGAGCTTTCTAGACATCCTTTCCGATGGATTGCTAAGACGTGTCCTGGATGATACTAGTGGACACGTTACAGTTGGTATTAGAGCCGACCAACAACGGAATTGTTGTTATGAAATCTCTATGAAATGAACGAAAGCAATTGTTATTGTTCAAACATTTCCTTACCTTCAATGCTGTCTTGCAAAATTACGAAGCGTGGAACAAGTTTTTGGTATTTCGAGTCATGTTTATGACTGCAATGCATTCTCCACCTTATAGAAAAAGGATTGGGATGATGAACATCCTGGAGCAGATCTATAATCCATCACTTTGTACATGGAACCAAGATGGACAGGTGCTTCAAGAATCTACTATATAGTCGCCCACCGGTTTGCTTATCTACAGACCAACCTAAAGAGGATCAAGTGGTTGGAAGATCTGAAAGTCGTGAAGCTGTTCGTTTTTGTGGAAGCTCATGTAAATTCAACTTTACATATTCAAGGTCGGAGGGCTGAGATGAACTCATATGTAAATGAGGAAGTAACTCCTGTAATTCCCGCCCATAGGATTAAAGTGTTGGGCTGCCATGAGAAGTATGGATTCCAATGGAAAGGATATCCTAAACTTCCAATGACTTATCGATTCCTGAAGATCCATGACCCAAAACTTTACTATTACATAGTTCCTGTAGATAAATGCAATACAATGTTGTTCTCCCCAAACTAAATGTAACAATTGGCTTATCATCGCATGAAACATTGTATTCGAAAGGGCTATGCCCATATAAATACAAATAAAGACTTCTTTTATCAATGTCTCGCTGTGCATAAGAGTTGATAAAAAGTTAAGTAGCTACATTGTTTACGAGATAGCTGAATTAAAGATGTAATATAAGCTAACGTCGATTATCGTATAATAATGTTAAGAAAACCTTTATTCAGGCACAACCCTAGGTATAGGTTCCTAACTCGCCTCCTACTTCAAGTACTGCTGTAATCCAGGAGAAGAAGTTCCTTCTTAAGCAGATTAAGCCACCTGAGTTTGACGGGAGAGGTAGATTCGTCCAAACTGATGCTGAAATTTGGATTGAATCCATGGAGGATTACTTCGAAGCAGCCAATACTGCACCCGCCAATCAGGCTATGCTCGCCAAGTTAAAACTCACCGACGAAGCCAAACTTTGGTGGAAGCAATGGTGCCGGGATTCAAGGGATCGCAGAGGGATCCGTTACCTGGGAGAAGCTGAAGAAAGCCGTGCAGGGAAGATACTTACCACCTATATATCGCATGCAGAAAATGAATGAGTTCTACGAGCTAAAACAGTTAGGAATCACTCTTGACACATACTACTCTAAATTCGTCTCACTTTTAAAGTATGCACCACAGATGAATATGACATAGCAGGTGTCCAAATTTTGTGCGGGTTTAAATCCACCAGTAAATACCCATCTCGAATCTATGCGTCCATCAGATCTTCAGGATGCACTCATTCAATTGGTGCCTATAATTCAGGAGGTGCAAGCTAGACCAAGGGGTAACAAAACTTGATCTTATAATGACCCGAACAGAGGAGCATTCAAACCTCAAATGAAGAGAGTTCAAGGTCATAATCAGGGACAAAGAAAGAAAGCAAGGACGAATAACGTCAACAACTTTGTTCCTACTCAAAGTAATGGCCGAAACCTCCGTTATTTTCATTGCAACGAACCCGGTCACTTCAAAAGGCAATGTCCCAAGCTTGGTGGAGGACATCGCCAAGCGCCTTTCCAAGGAACAGGCCATGGTCAAGGAGCCGCTACCCAAGGAAGAGGAAGAACCGCCTGCATTGCCAATAGGCAAATGTGCGAAGAAGGAGAAGAAGAAGATCCGACCATGGAAGCGGAATTCGAAAGAGTAACAGTCCATGCTGCTTTACACAAAAAAGGGCTGAATCGCCAGTTCTCGGTGATTCAGACACCGTCGGACTATCAAGGTAAAGGTTTCAAGACCTTGATTGATTTTGGCAGTACACATTCCTTTATCTCACCAGCATGTGCAAGAAGATTAGAAATAACCACAGTAGAAGCACCTACCCTGCTTGTGGAATTGGCAAATGGTCGTGAGGTTACTTATACCAGGCAAACTGCTAAGGTGGAATTCTTTCTGGGAGGAAAGAAGACTTCGGTTAAATTTAGAGTCATGAATTTAGGTATCCATGAGTATCTACTCCGAATGGATTGGCTTAAGCCTAACGACGCCCACATTCACTGTGGAAAGGGTCAAGTTTCCTTTCGAAACTCTAAAAGGGAATTAGTCACAACTCAAGGTGAGGCAAGAGTGCCAAGAATCCAATTGGCCAAAGTATCTCGGATCATAAAAGGAGTCAGAAAAGAATTACCTGTTTACTTGATCAAACTCAACAAATTAGATCAAAAGCAAGAGTCTCATGAAGGACCTTCTTGGCTAAAGGAATACACGGACGTATTCCCTGAAGAGTTGACTAAACTTCCACCTCAAAGAGAAGTGGATCATGAGATTAGGTTAGTACCTGGAGCTACGCCAATTGCAAAGAGACCTTATAGAATGTCCATACCAAAAGCAATTGAGCTGAAGGAACAACTCAAGCAACTACTAGATCAGGGCTACATCTGACCTAGCAAATCACCGTGGGGAGCTCTAGTACTATTCCAGAAAAAGAAATATGGGACACTTTGACTATGTATTGATTACTGTGGATTGAATCAATCAATAGTCAAGAACAAGTATCCTATTCCTAGAATAGATGAGCTCCTTGATCGTCTTCAAGGTGCAAAGCTCTTCTCCAAGATTGATCTCAGGTCAGGTTACTATCAGATAAGGATCAAGGAAGAACATATCCCAAAAACGGCCTTCAATACAAGATATGGGCACTTTGAGTTCCTAGTTATGTCATTCAGGCTTACGAATGCACCTGCCACCTTCAATAGGTTAATGCAGGACATCTTTAGGCCATATCTTGATGATTTCGTGCTTGTATTATTTGATGACACTTTATTCTATTCTAAACAGGAAGAAGATCATGAACCTCAACTTTGGATTGTCCTTGAGACAATGAGGTCGCATAAGTTGTATGCTAAAATGAAGAAGTGTGCATTCTTCAAGCATCAGATTGAATATTTGGGATTCATAGTATCAGCAGAAGGAATATCAATGGATCCAACCAAGGTCAGAGATGTGCTTGAGTGGCCAATACCAGTATCCGTCAAAGAGATACGTAGCTTTCTTGGATTGACAGGATGGTATAGGGTCTTCATAAAAAACTATGCTTTGATTGCAACACCTCTGACAGACTTACTGAAGAAGCAAACTTCCATTACATGGTCAACTCCCGAACAGAATAGCTTCGACAGATTGAAGCAAATTTTGGTATCAGCACCTATTCTAAAACTTCCAGAACTCAATAAGGAATTTGAGGTAGTAACTGATGCTAGCATTCTTGCCTTGGGGTGTGTACTTATGCAGGAAGGTCATCTAGTAGCATACTCTTCAAGGAAATTGAAGAGTCATGAAAAGAACTATGCTACGCATGATCTGGAATTACTAGCTGTCATCCATGCTCTAAAGCTTTGGAGACACTACCTATTGGGTAACAAGTTTACTCTAGTAACCAACCATAAGAGTCTCAAACGGATCTTTACCCAGAACGAGCTCAACATGAGGCAACGTCGGTGGATTGAAGTGTTGTAGGAATATGACTTTGAAATCAAGTACCGACCAGGGAAAGATAATGTAGTTGCCGATGCACTTAGTCACAAGGCATTCCTAAATTCCCTAATCTTGCAGAATCCATCAACGGCCAGATCTCTAGCTACAAAAGTATCTATGCCAAACAACCCTATACTTGAGTTAGCTAGAGAGGAAGTACGCCATGATTTGGCCTACCAATCAATGCTAAAGGAGATCTCTATAAAGGAGCAGAACCAAAAATTGCAGGCTAAGTATCAGGAATTTTCCATTAATAGTGGATTTTTCTACTACAGAACAAGGCTGTGTATACCAGCAAGCCAGTCACTTAAGCAGAAAATATTGTGGAAAGCTCACGATTCTCCTTTCGCAGGACATCCTGGCTATGCTAAAACTCTTAATGCAGTTAGAAAGAGCTACCATTGGGAGAGGCTCAAAGGTGACATTCTCAAATATGTCACTGAGTGTTTGTCTTGCCAACGTATCAAAGCCGAACATGTCATGATGCCAGGGAAACTGCAAGCACTTGACATTCCCCAAATGAAATGGGAATTTATCAATATGGATTTTGTTGTAGGACTACCCCAAGTCCAGGGAGGATACAACTCCATCATGGTTCTGGTTGACATGCTTACTAAGGTTGCACACCTTATTCCAGTAAAGACAAACTATAAAGCCTCAAACATTGCAAGATTGTTTATCAAGGAGGTATTCAAGCTACATGGTTTATCCAAAAGAATCATTAGTGATCATGATTCTCTTTTCACATCACACTTCTGGAGAGCTATCTTTGAAGCTATTGGGACTCAACTCTGTTTTAGCACCGCTTACCATCCCCAAACGGATGGCCAAACAGAGCAAGTAAATCAAGTCATCGAGGATATGCTTAGGGCATACTGCTGTTAAGAATCGAAGAGGTGGATTCAATACTTGCCTTTGGTAGAATTTGCATACAATGCTTCTTACCAGCAGAGCATTCAGATGACCCCTTTCCAAGCATTGTATGGTCATGACTGTCGAAGTCCCCTAAACTTTTTTGATCCAACCCTAAGGGTTGAAGCTTCAAGGCTAATGTTGGAAGATATGGATGACCAAATTAAATCAATAAGACAAGACATACAAGCGGCTAAGGATAGACAAAAGGTATACACGGATTTGAAGCGTCAAGAAAGGGTCTTCGAAGAAGGAGACATGGTCTTCATTCGTGTATGCCCTAAAAGGAGTTCTCTATCCTTAGGAGATTGCAAGAAACTAAGTCCAAGGTATTGTGGACCATAAAAAATACTCAAATGCCTAGGACCTAATGCTTATAAACTGCAACTCCCTGAGAACCTAAAAGTTCATAATCTATTCCATATTAGCCTATTGAAAAAGTATGTACCTAATCCTAACCACATACTTGACGACCAACAAGTTGTAATGCCTAGTCAAGGAGTCCTTGAACTAAGGCTTGACATGATTTTAGATGTTAGGGAGAGACAACTAAGATCCAGAATCCTGAGAGAATGCCTCGTCCAGTGGAAAGACTATCCCGAAGAGGATGCCACATGGGTAGATATAGACACACTCAACCATCAATATCCCCGGTTTATCTCGAGATGAGGACATCTCGATTCCTCTAAGGGGGAGAGAATGTAAAATATCAAATGAATAAAAGAAAAAAAATTTCCCTCCTTCTTCCCCAACCGACGTCGCACTGGAGGGGAAGGAGGACACGGGATATAGCACGCTGGCGCCCATGTAGGTGCTGGGGCCATGTGTGCTGCCATGTAAGAGAGGGAGGATTCCCCCTTCCCTCCTATTTAAACCAGGCCATGTAGGTGCAAGGCAAGGATGGGAGGGCAAAAAAGGAAGGACGCTGCCAAGAATCCAATGTCAGCACTGCCGAGGAAGTCCCCGCCAGGCAGAAGGCGAGGTGGTGCAAGGGAGGTCGCCGCTAGGCTGAAGGTGAAGAGGCTTTGCGCGCCGCCACGTTGAAAGGGAGCCAGCTCCCTCTCGGGATATCACGTTGACCCCTACCCCTCTTTTCCCCCAAAAGCTTCTAAGAAGATTCTTAGAAATTTCTAAGAATCTCCTCCAAGGCCCTGCCCCCCCTTTCTGTGGGCTTGGAAAATTTTCCCCCGGGTTTTTAAAAACCCTTAAGCCCATTTATTTTCACCCCGTGATCACACACCTCCCCCTCCCGGTTTTAATCCTTTTTTAAGGCCCTTTCACCCTCCCTCGTGTCCCCTTTTTACACACCCTTCCCCCCCCGGTGCTTTAAGCCCCCTTTCACCCTTCACCTTTCCCCTTTTTCTTTTTCACCCCCCCCCCTCTCGGTTTGAAACCCCTAAGTCCTTTTCACCCCCGTGTCCACACACCCCTCCCCCGTGTCCTAAAAAATTCCCTCCAAGATCCCCCTTCCTATACCCTTTCACTCCCGTGTCCAAAGTTCTCCCAAGGCCTCTTCTTACGCCTTTTGGAACCACACACACACACACACCCTTTTCCCCATGTATATACCTCTATAGGGCCTTTTCTTTAGGCTTTGTAAACCTTTCCCTCCCAAAGAAACTAAGACCTTAAATGTCTTATTAACCCTCCTCGTGGATAAACTCTTAACTGTTTCATGCCTTTCCAAAATACCCTTGGGACTTGGTTTTTTTTTTCCCTACTCGAAAAAGAGAAGAAGAGTATTGACGTGCAAGGGAGTGACACTAGAATTTCGAAAAAGAGTGTAAAGCTACTTCCACAATCGAAGGTCTACAATTGCAATGCCTCCTAAGAAAGTCCAAGGAGTAGCTGCGGGAGGGTCATCTCCTGTTATCCATGTGGATATCTCACCCCAAACCCAGGTTTTTCCTTCTTAATTTTATATCAGTTTTAATTCAATCGTCCAAGATGAATTGTAGGGATAGGATATATATTTTGTACTAGTTATTTACGACAAAGGAATTTAGTTTAATTGAACATCCAAAAAAAATAAAGTATAAACATAGTTTTCCTTCAAATAGCATTATGCATTGAAACGAGAAAAATTGTATTGGGGGCATACTATGCAGAGGTAGCAATAGATTCTACTGGTAGATATGTTATAATGTTTGTTATTGCATGATAATTTTAGGCTTAAAAGAAATGCAATGAGAATAGAGGAATAACGAAAAATTCTCCCTATATTACTAATTTGGACTCAGTGAATTTGCATATGTTACAAGGCATAAAACTGGTCTCATATTAGTGAATAGAAGATTTGCAAAAACATAAAGGTGAAGTTGCCAAATTTTAGTTCAAGGGAAATGGTATCTTATGGGGCTGGTGCTTCGACCAATTAATTTTATAAATTGATGAGCAAGCTTATCTTCCTAGGATTGAATGAGTTAGCAAAGTTGCTAAGGGAGCTAGACTTCCAAGTAGCAGAATTGGAGCAAGGGATTGGGTACTTAGGATGCCCATTGGGCATAGGTAATAAGACACATGTAAAAGGTCATTAAACCTTGGGCAATGTAAGAGAAAAAAAATGCAAATAAAATTAGTTGTTTTCTTAAATGGGAGCTCAATGTTCCTCCATGATTCAAGAAATGTCCATTCTCGCATGCACGATTAGGTCCCAACTTCTCATATTCACACAATCTCATTGTCCATTCTCCCTCACACAACTAGGTCCATCTTCTCAAATGCACACAATCTCATCCTTGTTCGCCGATTACCTCGGATGCATGACTGTGTTGTAGTCATCAACTACTTAGTATAAGTATTGTTATCAAGCATTGAAGGACACTTTTCAAGGCAATACTCCAATTATCAACAAGTAATCAATCATTCATATCAAATCATTTGTTTTCAGAGTAGGTGTGGCAGACAACCTCCCTACTGTATTCAGAGTAGATGTAGTTCAGAAGTAATAATGGTTTATGTAGTTCAAAAGTAATAATGGTTATTGTCCTATAGTTCAACATGAGGTTGAAATTGAAACTAAAACTGAAACAAACTATGGTTATTGTCCTATAGTTCAAAAGTAATAATCAACATAAGGCTAAAACTAAAAATAATGGTTACTGTCTTATAGTGAACTTGTCATGTAGACAAGTGATAAGCGTCATGAATGTGAGACTGAATGAAAATCAACATAATTGTTACTATTATTTTTAGAGATATCTAAGCCATGCTTATGCCATCACTCATAATGGAAATCAGGTACTACTACACTTTAATGAGAGGGGCCTTTGTACAAATCAGGATTATACCTGAAAAAAATCAAGATTATACCCTCATAGTTGATTTCAATCATAACCTTCATCAAAGTGTTGTTTTTCAAATTCTGTTTGGACATTGTTCACCTGTCATGTAGACAAGTAATAATCAATATCAATGTGAGAGTAAATTAAATAAATAAAGATAAACTCAAGGGGAGTCGAACCTCAAACACAAATTGCGTCTACCGAGGAGTCTACCTGCAAAATTTAAAAAGAATATTTGTATAGAGAGAGACATGATTGCCTCTAAGGCATGATTGCCTTAGAGGCAATCATGCCGCTCTCTCACTCACTCTCTCCCTCCCTCCCTCCCTCCCTCCCTCCCTCGTGAATATTTGTGTTTTATTTTTTGAAAATATTTATTTTATAATAATATACCAACGAGTCATTGGGGTATTTGTTGAGATTTTAAGGGTGCCAATGCCAGCAACATATGCAAATTGATTTGAAGCATTGGGTAGATACGAATATTAAAGGATATATAAGATCCAATTAGACACTAGATGTTGAAAACGGGTCTATTAGAGATGTAGACTCTATTAGATATGTAAATAAATCCACGAGTCTTGGTAGCTAATATTATCACTGATGAGACAAAAAAAAATTAATTTAAAGAATCTTGAGTGTTACCAGAATCCCTTTAAGTCTTCCAATTTTGATGAGACATCGAAAATCTCTACAAGACTTGCATTTGGAATGATGATGATCGACAAAGTCTACTCATTGTACTCACAGAGATAATTGATGCGGTGCACGGACCAAAAATCACCAAGAGTTGAGTCATCGAAGGTGGGGGGAGGGGGGGGGAGATTTTATAACAAATTGGTGATACTATCAATATGATAATGTGACTTATCTTTTTCTAGAATTCTTCAAAAACGAAATAGAGAAATAAATATTGATAAACTCAAAAAAATAAAAAGTTCTCATCCTACCGTTGAAACACTAACCTTAATATATTTTCCCTCTAACGTTTTGGAACTCCCGCCTTCTCTTCTTTTCCCCTTTTTTCATTCAGCAACATAGCAGGTCGTACTCTGTGAGCTGAGTGGAGGCGCACAGATTTCATGATAGAGAAAGAAAAGACGGTCACAGAATATTGCAGCATTGGTCACCATCACTAAGCTCCAGTCCATGTACAATTATATTTTTGCAATGTCTTATAAGCTTCTTTCATGCATCAATACGTTTTTGCTATGGCTTATCAGGCCTGTTAAGTCTCAGTAATTAGTTCTGCTACGAGGGTCTCCTACACTAGTACTTCTTTCTTGTGTTTGTACAGACACTGGCTTACAGACACTTTTTGGGATGTCATAGTAATAGTAGCCCTCTGAGTAGTTTCTCCCCTTCAGGCTTGCGAAGTACATTGTCTTGCGACAGAGCACTGTTACCAATTACATCCACATGAATCTTAAGACCTTCCATGTGGTAGATCTGCTTTGTGCCTGAAAATTTGTTTTTTGATAAGTCCAAAAGCTGAATTTTGTCAAGCTTCAGTATCCAAGAAGGTAAAGATCCAGTGAGTCTATTATAACCTAAACTGAGCACTCTGAGATTCTCAAATTGAGCCCAGGAATCTGGTAAATTTCCATGAGTCTGATTCCCATAGCTGAACATTCAGAGATTAACTGAATGTTCAGTTATGGGAACATTCAGAGATTAACTGAATGTTCAGCTATGGGAACATAGCCTGCTCTTCCCATAGCTGAACATTCAGAGATTAACTTTTGGAGAACATAGCCAGCTCTTCCCATAGCTTAGTATACACTTTTCAAGGCATATATCTAGAACTACCAGGCTAGTGTCTTCTGTTAAATAGCTAAAAAGAAAGGCCTGCTAAATAGAGTCTACATCTCTAATAGATTTGCACGAATTCTGTTACAAACTCGAACGAGCGTTTTCTGAAGTAGGAGAATTGCATGTCAAGCATCTAGACCGGAATTCCACATCATGCTGTAGCGACCATTTTAGACTACACATTCTTATCTAAGCTCAGGAATTATTGTTCATGAAGCCTAATAAGACATGGATCTTTAGGGCTAACCAGAGGATGGACAATTGTACAGATCACCAAGTTGGCCATTGATTGTGATGTCATTTGAGATATTGTAAGCCCCACCCTGGGCTAAAGCCTAAGTGATAACATCCTCCACATTAGCATTCCACCATTCACTTGTCAGTATTAAATAAGCAGAAACCGAGGGAACTGTTAATTACACATAGAACACTCTATAGATGAACCAGAAAGCAATTGTGACCATATGCAAGATTAGTTGTAGCTTTGAACTTTTGGAGAACATAGCCAGCTCTTCCCATAGCATTACTAACAAGGTCTAGCATTACTGAGTCCAGCCAAAGAAACTATATCAGTAGACCAGGTGTGGCCGGTTGGCGCATCGCCCTTGCTAGTGCATGTGTCCCTTCATTAGTACTGATGCTTGGAGGGCTGCTCCTTGTTGAGACCCCGATCAGCTTGATAGAGAAGGTGCAGGGCAAGGCTGTCCTTCAGAAGGTGCAAGGCAAGGCTGTCCTTCGGAAGGTGTAGGGCATGAAGGATGTGGAGGAGGAGTTCGAGGAAATGGTGAAGAATGCTGCCCAGAGAGCCAATTGACCTCTGTCACATGCTTAATCCATTCTGTTGAAGTGTCTCACCTTTTACTGTTTTCGTTGCACAGAAAGCAGCCTGCACTGTACTGCCACTGTGGATATTTCCCCAGAGCCTCTGCACCTGCCACTGCGGACATTGCTTATGGCCTCACCTAATTTTCGTTAACCTTGGAGCAATGCTGGTTGATGATATCCAGGAGTTTTTGCACACCCTCAATAATAATCAGAACATGATAACTTTGCCCTTCTATAAGCCCTGCAGCTGATTGCTCCAGCCATATTAAGACGCTAACCTACATATAATCACCTTATGGTGCAATCCATATAATTATAAGCTTAACTATCATGCTTATAGGCAGATAATGGGCAAATTCAGCTCAATATCTATGAGGTCTAAAAGGCTACAAAAGAGGGCACCTCGAGAAACTGCCTGTCTATGAGGTCAATCTCGGACCCTAGGATACTTCTATCTGTGTGTGTGTGTGTGTGTGTATAAATTCTAATTGGGGACATACATGCATCTCCTAGTGATCTTAGCAGGCTCGAGAAGCTCCTCCTTGAAACCTGTTGGGGCCTTGAAACCTGTTGATTGCAGACATAGGGCAAGGGTGGCGGGAGAGATGCTAGTGGGCTTGCGAGGGGCCGGGAGCTTGAATGAAGCATTGGGCTTCAAGACAGGGCTTCTTGCTTGGGGGCTGGGGGCAATTCTTGGGGTGGAAGGCTGTGAATTGGGTGGGGAGATCTTGGGCGGTAGAGGAGGTACAAGAGGGGGAGAAATTAATGGCTGTTGACAGGGGAAGGAGGGGGTTTTGTGGCCTTCCTAGCTCCTGCTCTGTCATCTCCACCTTGCTGATCGAGGAGCCACATTGCCTGTTGGTCTCAACATAGGCTGCTCAGCAGACATCATGAGTATAATACACACAATTGCACAGACCTCTGTCTCTCGCTCTTTTATCAGATCTCTATTCTTCTCCTAACAAAGAGAGTTGTAATTTTCTATGCTGCTTGCGCAGACAAGACGACCACCAAATGCAAGTGACAAGTCCCTCTCTTCCTAATTATGACAATGCTCTAAAAGGCTACAAAAGAGGGCGCCTCGAGAAACTGCCTGTCCATGAGGTAAATCTCTGTGTGTGTGTGTGCGTATAGCTTCAGTTAACCCCTAAATTTTTAGTCGATGGCACTTCTCAACAGATCAACACGCAAATGGTCAGAATTCCAATGCAAATAACTGTTGAAATTGCATGACAAAACAAGGTTGAAGTCAATAATTAGCTGATCAGGCGTGTGTCTGATCTGTGTATTCAAGACTATTGGGTCGAGCTCTCCTTGTCAAACCATCGTCTGATCTGAATGGACTGAATCAAACGACTGTGTCAGAACTAATTAGATGAGCATGGAAGGCACAGAGCTGAATGGATTGAATCAAACGACTGTATCAGAACTAATTAGAAGGTAAGGTAAGGCAACTTACTGGTGGATGGATGGATTAGTGCAGTGTCAACTTATAAGGCTGCAGAGGCCAACCAGTGGTGAGAGAGAGAGAGAGAGAGAGAGAGAGAGAGGTTTCAGAGCTTGCAGGAGCATGTATAGCTTTGATGAATGAATGAAGGAAGAATGTTTTTGATTAAGCTACAAATGGTCAGAATTCCAATGCAAATAACTGTTAAAATTGCATTACAAAACAAGGTTGAAGTCAATAATTAGCTGATCAGGCGTGTGTTTGATCTATGTATTCAAGACTATTGGGTCCAGCTCTCCTTGTCAAACCATCGTCTGATCTGAATGGACTGAATCAAACGACTATGTCAGAACTAATTAGATGAGCATGGAAGGCACAGAGCTGAATGGACTGAATCAAACGACTGTATTAGAACTAATTAGAAGGTAAGGTAAGGCAACTTACTGGTGGATGGATGGATTAGTGCACTGTCAACTGATAAGGCTGCAGAGGCCAGCCAGTGGCGAGAGATCAATGTGGTCTGTTGGTACAGGCCGCACAGGAAGTACTTGGAAAGCTTCTGATTCTGAATGCAATCTCATGGGATGCGCTAGTTGCAGGATATATCCAGCATGGGCATGGTGAACAGGCAATCAATTGTTTCGAAAGCATGCGAGGAGAGGTCTTCTGTCCAGATTCAATCACCTATATTTGCACATTGACAGCTTGTTGCAGCACAGGAGCTGAAGAAAGAGTCGCTACCTTTTTTTCCACCATCGTCGGCACTTGATGGCAAAAATGTTCGAAGAAGATCTATCCCGATGAAGTACATGCGTTTCAAACATCTGATTCATGGGTTGTTTCAGGCCACAGAGAGAGAGAGAGAGAGAGAGAGAGAGAGAGAGAGAGAGAGATCAGAGAGAGAGAGGTTTCAGAGCTTATGAAAGCATGTATAGCTTTGATGAATGAATGAAGGAAGAATGTTTTTTATAAAGCTAGCATGCTGGTAATGGTGAGGGTGTGGGGGATTCGTGCGGTATTAGATAGACAGATACACAGAGAGAGAGAGAGAGAGAGAGAGAGAGAGAGAGAGAGATCCGTGGCCAGCATGCGGCCTCTGAGAGAGAGAGAGAGAGAGAGAGAGAGAGAGAGATAGATCCGTGGCCAGCATGCAGTAGAGGCCGAATATTCTATCGGAACTACATGCAGTAGAGTACTCTGCATGTAGTATTAGGGAGAGAGATGGTTTTAAGTGCTTATTAAGTGCTCAAGAGAACGTGGCATGGTTGGAAGTGCCTTGCAAGAAGGGGTGGAGATAAAATAAGATATTGATGCTTGGTCTATTGAAGGCTTCCAAACCAATATGATGGTTACATTGCCTTCTTTGAGCTACCTCTCCTAGCAATAGACGACTAATGTATGGAATGGAACAAAGAAATGACTGCCACCCATGCACAGAGTATGTGACTTCTAATTGTGACCTTTTTTTGGTGTGGTTTGATTTAGTAGATGCTTGGGTTATTTAAGTTGTGTAAATGTGGACTATTCTTTCTATGTAAATGTGGACTCCCTTTTTAAAATCGTAAAGACTATGAAAAGTCCTTGGGAGTGCAAAGCACTCAAAAGGTAAAGATCTATAGGGCTAACATGACTTGCAAGGTTTCCTATTAGCTAAGCTTCCAATAATTGAGATAGCTTTCTTTCGCGACTTAGGATTCTAAGAGTTCTCCCAACACCTTTCTTTCGCGACTTAGGATTCCTCATCCTACTTGTGAAATCGTGTGTTTATTTCCAAGACACTAATAGACACTTCAAAGTATGCTTTTAAATGTAGCTCTAATGCTAAAGTAGTATAGACTATGATATTAATTGCGCAACTAAAATATGTTATTAACGTAAACTATGTTATGGGTCGGTTTTTTTTGCAGTCTTGGAGTTTTAATTGTGGAGCTCATAATTTCATCAACCTTGGATTGAAGATTGAAGATACTCAAGTAAGGGATGTCTTCTTCTACAAGAACATTAAGAAAATGTACATGTAACTATAAGTGTGCACATAGTACTGAAGGTTGGCAATTAGTGAACCGTAGTACTTATTTTAGACACGCTAAAAATGACATGCTTGGGATTACACATTCTTCTCTAGAAAGATCACATCCTAGTGAACCAAGGGACTCAAATGTGCAAGGAGATCATCTTGAGAACCAAAGGCACGAAGAATCATCTCCAATGCATTGTGAAACTAACATAGATGATTTAAATAGAAGACGTAGGTGGTGTGATTGCCTTGCATATTGTAATGGTGCGAGGAGTGTTGGTCCACAAACTTTTCTTAGGCACCAAGAGTTGAAGGCCAAATATGATGCACTAAGTATGCAAATTGGTATTACTCCTTCTAATGAAAGGCAACATGAACAAGGCAATGATCAAACTATCAATACTTCTATAAGTCCCCCCTTCAGTCATGACAACTCAATTAACCATGCTGAGTCTCCTCAAATAGATCCTTCTATAGACAATCACATATCTATTGTTGGGCCAACATTATATCAACAAACTATACAAAAAATAATTGAGCTTCAAGCTCTTTGGGATGAGAACCGAATATCAATTAGTGCACAAGAGAAGATGCTCCAATTATTATTTGGAGACATGGGCAATCCAAAGGCTAGGGCTCAAAGAGTTGAAGAGTGCAAGCCAAGTTTAAGTAAGCTATTAGTGCAACTACCTGATACATGGGATGGAAATCTTGATGGAGTAAGAGTCCCGACATCTTGGGAGCAAATTGACTCTATGTATCATGGTCTTGGCATGGTCCAACCTGAGCGCTATAGGTTTCGCATGGGACGTAAAAACAATGATCATGAAATTGAACTTCTTACACCTAGTAAAGAAGATTCTTATACCAAAGACGTAGTATTGTGTTCTTGCAAACAAAATATGCGAAAAAGAATACTAAAGCGTGATTTTATTGAATGTTGTGAAAAGTGTAAAAAATGCAATAAACCAAGGAGAGAAATGTTAGCTATTGATTATTTGCCTCTAAAGAAACAATTAGAGCTTTTAGTGCGATCCAGGACACTTTGTCATGATTTCCTAAGCATGTGGCGTCATAAAACAAGATGGTTAGGGAAAGATATCCATATGCAACCAGAATTCATAAACGAGTTTTGGGATGGAACAAAGTGTCGTGAGTATCAAGATTTTTGGAATCCTGATGCTGAGTATGAGATGGCTATTGTGTGTAACAACCCTACATGTGGGAAAGTATATACAACTTTTCCAAGGTCTTGTTTTTCAATAGTTCTAGAACAAGGTTTTGACCAAGAGATGCAAGAGTATAATTTTGTTTGTAAAAAATACCGACATCTCAACAAATGTAAAAAGAAAAAGTGTAGAGGTGATCCTCGAAACTTGGCACTTCTTTTACATTGGGATGGCTTCCAAGCCTCTCGTACCACTCAAAAAGACTGTGGTGTGGTTGAAATTAAGGTCCTTAATGGTGGGAAGGGTTCCATATTAGGCATTATTCATGTTTTATTCATACCTTTTAGTTGCTCTAAATTTATTCGTAATACTCCTGATGTATTTCAAACTTTTTTAAGACCACTTATTAGTGAGCTACAAGACCTTTACATAAATGGTATGCAAGTGTCATACAACTATCCTGTAGAAAAGATTTTTGAAAATCCAATGGGGCAAACAAACTTTTGTGTTGTTAGATCAATGCTAATGATGGTTACAGGGGATCATCCTGCACAATGCAAAATAGGATCCTTCAAAGATGGTGGGCAATTCTTTTGTCGTAGAGACAAAGCCCAAGCTACTCTTGATACTAGTAATCCCTCATTCCAAGGACATTACCTTTACGATGGTAGTCGATATCAAGCAAGATATCCTCCAACCCAACGGTCCATAGGTGAAATGATTGATGCCTTATCAAGTTCAAAGAGGGCATCCACACAAGCTGAAAAGGATGGAAAACTAAAGCTTGCAGGATTAGCTGGAGAGTCTATTCTATGGAAACTGTATGATTTGTATGGTTTTAACTTGTCAATAGACTTGGTATATGATGCTATGCATGTGTTATCTCTAAATATATTTCAAAAATACATACGAGTACTCATGAGAGCCATGTCCAATGAAAAGAAAAAGATGATA
>NW_028230099.1:0-27094 GCF_053477565.2 Lygodium microphyllum | reverse complement strand
TTGACAAAGAAGACAACTGTTACACAAGTGAATTAGGTTTCAAGATTGAGACTTGAACTCATAAACACAATCTTGTGTAAGACTGATAATGACACAGAGACTTGACAGAAAGAGACAAGTACTATTGCATTATCATCATATGAAAGTGATAGTCAAGTACATCATTATATAGGATTGCTTGGTAGCACATTTCATCACTGTGCCTATGGGATCTGTCTCTCTTCCTAGTATGAACTGCATCTTCCTAGCCTAGTTGTTCCATACAAAGGGGCATACATAGGGTGTGATTGGCAGATTCTCAACAAACAGTCGATCTTCAGATGGATTGGCGGCATAGTTGGCCACCAATTCTTTGGGTATATCAGGAGTGTTGGGGCATTTACTAGTGATGTGCCCTGTCTTCTTGCATTTGTTACATTTCATCTTCTCGGGATACTTCTTCCAGCAGTTGTTTACAAGATGTCATTTTTTCTTACAGAAAGAACATTTAGTGAGAGTTGTATGTACCAATACTTGATCACGGGAAGTTGAAGATGCCTGACTATTGCTGCTTTCTTTGTGGTTTCTCTTTTCTTCATCCAAACATGATTGAATGGTACTTGCCAATGTAGGATATGGAATGTTGGTGAGAGTTGTTACAAGAGTAGGAAACACATGTTTTACAGCTTTTGGGAGAATAGCAATAGCATCTTCTTCATGTATTGGAGCTTGTACAGAGGCAAGCTGTGCCATAAGTCCCTTCATATGAAAGATGAATTTTTCCAAATCTTCTCCTGATCGATATTCCAAGCTAAAGAATTCAATTTTAAGGAAGATTTTAGTATTTTTACAAGTGGCTCCATAGAGCTTTTCAAGCTCATCCCATTTTTCTTTAGCAATGTTTAGTTGATCAACATGATAAATCAGGGATTCATCTAACTCTATATCAACTAGATTTGCAGAGTTTACAGCTCTACTGCCTTGAATGAGAGGCCAATACCCTCTCTCCATCATTTTGTATTTTATAAGTACCTGCCATGGGTGGAAATCTTTGCCATCAAACTTTCAGTTGTGGTCATTGGGAAGGTCTTACCACTTGTTAGGGCAAGGGCAGTGTCTAGTCCCTTACAAATTTTCCACTAAATGCGGAAGAAAATCACACAATTTGAAATCAAAGTTGCAATGAAGAGAAAGGCTGAAAATCATATAAATGTAACATTTCAAAGTATGACTGTGGTGGTCCTTTCTTATGTCCAAACTTCTTCCGAGGTTTAATAGTCTTTTTAGGTTTTAATGAAGTAAACCTAGACTAGACTTCAGGCTTCTCCTTGTGGTATGGCTTAGTGGATGAAGCTTGTGTTGGACAAGGTTGGTCTATGATCTCAATGCTTGTTGCTGATGATTCCGAGGAGAGTACAATGACACTCATCCTTTTGATTTCATTGACCAGTGTACTTGAAACAAAGTCACTCACGGTATGTAATACACTTCTAGTGTATGATGGTCTATGTGTTTATAATTGTACACATAACCTTACAACAATATACGAAGAGGAATAAAAACTCACTAGATTTTAGTGAATACCCAGCAAGAAAATGATTAGACGATTAATGATTAGTGTTTAGAAACACTAATGTCAAGCTTAGTGAAATGCTTAAATAAAACCCGGTTGGAAAGTCGGCTTCCCAATGTACTTAGTGATGTCCATTGAGCATGCCCAAGATGTTTTGAATCTGGAATAAGCTTCAAAGAATATGCTTCAGTGATTAGAATCACTATTAATGAAGCTCAGAGTGAAAAAAATGACAAAATGTCAAGCTTAGAGCTTGCTGGCTATGGCTGCCACAAGATACACAGTTAGGGTCTGGCAGAGATCTCTCTCTGTGAGAGGAATTTCTGGAAGCCCTCTTGTGGGAGGATGGACCACTAGGAGGGCTATCAAAGCCCCAAGATAGCCGACATTAATGCACCTTGTATTAGATGTGCTTCAGCTCGAACCAATCGCCTGCAAAATTTGCGCCAAATCTGGAAAACACTGTCAGCTCCTATGTTGACTAATGTCCGCCTCTGTTGCGCCAGGCGGTTGAGTCACCCTGGGATAGGGAAGAGTTCCTAGAAGAAACCAGAAGGAGATATGGCCTCCTTTGTCCTCCCCAAATCCTCCAATGGAGGTAGGTTGCAGGCAGCTATGGAGGAAAGAGGGATAAGATGAAAGAGATAAAGGCTCATGTGCACTTAGTGATAGCTGAGGCTGAGGGAAGCTGAGGATATCAGAGATGGCTCTGATACCATGTTGGAAAGCAGAGTTGCAGCATTGGAATGTGTGCACAAGAGGGAGAAGAGAGCTCAAAGTACAAGAACAAAATCTTGCTTACTAAGTTGCTTAGAGTACAACTTGGGTACACTCTCCCACACATGATAGTGACCCATAGGCTGTTTATATAGCCTCTGCCAAGCTAGGGTTAGGGTTTCCCCTGCCCCTAGGGCAATTCACACTAATCTTTTATACTCCCTTGCTTATAGTGGGTTCCTATGCCTGACTTCTAACATTATGTGCACTATATTTAAAGACATACTTAGGAAAGAGTTAGAAGTCTTTGTAGATGACTTGTGTGTTCACTTGACCTAGAGAGAATACTTAGACAGACTCCGAGTAGTATTTGAACGGTGTCGCCTATATCGTCTCTCTCTAAACCCCTTAAAGTGCTAGTTCTGGGTAAAGCACAGATGCATCCTAGGGCAGGTGGTGTCAAAGAACGGCATAGCCACGGACTTTTTGAAAGTCAAGGTCATTGTTGATCTCCATCCCCAACCAACTAAAAGGGAGTTCAGTGCTTCTCAGGCCATACGGGGTATTATCGACGGTTTGGGCTGAATTATGCATTGATTGCTAAACCTCTATACAAACTATTGATTATATTTGAATGGATTGAAGAATGCCAACACGCATATGAGGAATTAAAAAAGGCTCTAACCACAACACCGATTCTATGAGCCCCAAATTGGACCATTACCTTCCACGTGCATATTGATGCTTCAAAATTCGATGTGGGGGCACTGTTGTGCCAACCTAGCGAACACAATCTCGACTATCTAGTGAGCTTTGCTAGTAGACAACTCACTGAGAGTGAGATAAACTAGTCGACGACATAAAGATAAGGTCTGGCCATGGTATTTTTCGTGAAGAAATTTCGGCATTATTTGTTAGCCACTCCTTTCACATTCTTTGTGGATCATCAAGCCTTGCTATATTTAGTAAATGAACATTGTGCTACAGGCTGCATAGCTCGATGGCTCCTTTTGCTTTTAGAATTTGACTTCTCCATGGTTGTATGAAAATGAAAGCAGCACTACATGGCTGACCACATGTCACGCATGCCTATGGGAGAGGCCGTTGGACAAAGCATCATAGATGATTTGCTAGACGTGCACTTGTTTAGCCTGTCCAGCGAGAGAGATTTATTTTGAGCCGAGTTGATGCCATATTGGGTAGATGACATAGCCCAAGTGCTTGAGCATGGACTACCTGAACGATCCATAGAGAAAGCTTGACTTAGACAACTCATCCTCAAGATCCAACCCTATCAGTTGATACCTGTTCAACTGTATAAGCTAGGGCAAGGTGGATTGTTGGTAGATGTGTATGCGAGTATGAGATGCACAAAGTGCTCTTAGAAGCACACAACGAAATAGCTAGAGGACACTTTAGTAGAGAAACGACAACCTGCAAGGTGCTGCAATCTCAACTGTGGTGGCCCATGCTTTTTCACGATGCATCACGATTCATTAAGCACTGTGACGAGTGTCAATAGACAAATGTCCTAATTTGCAAGGATCAGATGGAGATAACCCTGATAATTACACAACAACTCTTCGAAAAGTGGGGAATTGACTTCATAGGACCTATTAGTCATGCGGCACAATACTCTCAAGCCAAGTATATCATTGTAGCCACTAACTATATAACAAAATGGGTAGAAGCAAGGGCTATGAAAAAGAATGACGTGAGAACAACTACCAAGTTCCTATGGGAGTAGGTGATCTCACAATTTGGTTGCCCCATCGAACTGGTTAGCGACTAGGGCACACACTTCATTAATGAAGTAATTGCGCATCTTCTATCCATCTTTCTAATTATCCATCGAAAATCCTTGCCATACTACCCTCAGGCAAACGGCCAAGCAGAATCCACCAATAAAAATCTAGTAAACGTCCTGACCAAGGTAGTCTTTGCTTCGTACAGTGACTGGGATAATAAGCTGATGGTAGCCTTGTGGGCTTACTGTACAGCCTGAGGATCGCACTTCATGAACGATGGGAAGGGAAGGAAGCATGATGAAAACATCTAATTGAACTCGAATGCCTCTTGAAAACTCGCTTTCTAGCTACCCATGCGCTTATATTTGAGAAAGCACGACACAAAAACTGGTTTGATAAGCATGTCAAAGCAATGCGACTTTGAACAAGGCGACTTAGTGCTCTTGTACTCCGTTAAGGGACATAAACAGAAAATGAAGTTTAAAGGTCTAGGTCCTTTCAAGATTCGTGCCATCAACCAAACCGGTAATGTCAAACTCGAGACTCTCGAAGGTGAGGGTGTAGGCTTCTTCAATGGCAGTCACATCAAGAAGTACTACCCTCCCATGCATCCTTTGCACGAACCACCAATTTTAGAACCCCCGGTCAAAGTACGAATAGACACAATCATGGAGATTGATGATGAAAATGAGAAAGCCATAGAATCTGCTTACCTCCACATCATGGTCATTGCTAAGCAAACATGCACTATCAACGCCTTGATCTATGAGGGAGCAGACTTCAATGTCTTAACCCATGATCATTGGATCCATATTGGCAAACCACAACTACAGCCCACTACCGCCAAATTAAGCCCATATGGGGGCCGATCATACGCACTCCTAGGGAAATGCAGGGTTGAAGTTTCTATTGAATCTGAGAGCATACCAATGATATTTTATGTGTTGCCAAATGCTAAAGATGTAGACACAGAATCGCTACTAGGTCGAACCTTTAAAAAGCAAGCTCACTGCAATGTCGATTATGAGTCGCAGTGTATCCACTTAGCCATTGGCAATGTTTGCATAGTGGCAGCTTTCAGGAATGGCTGCACAAGTTTTATGAGACCCGTAATACCACTGGTAGAAACACGTTTAGCCAAGTATAAGGAGGGGGGTTGTGATTTGTTACAACCCCCCAAGCCTCTATACTAGCAACCTGCTAAGGCCAAAGTCAATGCCCATGAACCCCAATTTAGGTGGATATCTAAACATCAAAGCCTGCCTCTGAAAAGCAATCGACCATGCCTTCACAAGGCTATGAACGCAACCTCAAAACCTAGGAGGACAAAACAAAGCTATAGATAGTGATGTGTGGTCAACCATGATGGGTTCCTAAGACATTATTGCAGGCACAAGGCTATTATGAGGGTAATGCTTGGATATGGATTCCTAAGTCTAAAACATCCGAGAGAACTGATCAAATGCCACCCTCACACGTAACCATACCCAACCATACAATGTGTCAAGGCCAAAAGCTACAGAAGCCTCAAGACACCAAGCCCATCGACTCACAATTGATTATGCCCATGAAGGCCGACCAGGTCTACCGGCCCAATTCTCCAACCTGCTACTCCCAAGCCAGTACCACGTAACTCTACTACCAAGACTCAGGAATCCACATCCGTAAGTAGTGGTGCCCCATTAGTAGTCCAATCCCAACCCATTGTACAAGGAACCCAGTCGTAATCTCATAAACAACTAAGCCTGAAACCATTTGTTGCTGCCAAACTCTCTAGTTCTGTCAAACCTCAACCACACACAGGCCTTAGACCCTCCTATGAGTAGAAATCATTCTTGACACTGGCCACAGATCTAGTCAAAGACACATGGGATGACATGATTGCTTGCCTCAGATTCTTAGATGCCACATTCATGTCGCTGGCTCTAAGCTATGACCGCTTGGACTTGGACGTGTTGGAAGAGCCCTTTGCGACAGAAGTTCGTACAATACCTTGTTCATGGGACACACTCGAATTTGCATTCATCAAAGCACCCCACTCAATTGTAGAGTTGCTCCGCAGCATTGAGATATCTATAGAAGAGAAAGCCATCAAATAGTGTCTCATTATTTCATACGATAAGCGAGCTACTTCTGCTATCACTGACCAAGAAATCGAGGAGTTGAAACAATTTGTTGAAACCAAATTCCCCGTTCTTACGAAATTGGTACGCTCTTTGATTGCAATGGGAACTCAAAGGATGCCAAATGATGACCAATTCTAAGCAGCTATGCGCAATCAAGACATCGGAGTATGACCCAACTTATGTCGCTCCAAATTCATATAGGGTGTTCACAACTACTCCTAGCTGACCCATGGAAGAGCACATCAAAGGACACCCTTACCTTGATCGCCTCCTGACAGAGGAAGAGTTATATATTGCTAGCTGTATCGATTCCGAAAACTTTGTGACATATGTTCATACTTACATCACACACATAGGTAGCCAACCCTTCGATCTGGATCACAAAGCTCAGTTAGAGTACAATCCAGACTTCTATGCTTGGCTCATGCGAAAGTAAACACTTGACCTGTACTACGCTGAATGCCCTGGGCCCGCTAGCCTTCAATCCTAGGAAGGATTCTTTTCAAATCCGAAAGGGGAGGGGATAAGGTGAGTGAGTCAAATCGGAACCAATCAAAATCAAGCAAACACATAAAAACATAAGAAAAAACACACTGTTGTGAAAACCTCAGTCGACACTTAAATGCAGAAAGGAAAGAAACATGTTAATTTGCTATTGAGGAAAAATGTCACAAAAATTTTGAAATAAAGGGTGAAAAGTTTGAAAGGAAATTCTATGTTGAAGCTTAAATGTTTTCATTCAACAAACACGAAGCATTTCTTTTCAGCAAAATTTTGAAAGCACTAATGGGAATGATGGTTCATGATAGGAATGAAAGATATTGCAGCAAGATCGCGCTCACCGACTCCCTTTCACGGAGGAGGAGAGGACACAATACAACATCAACTTAGAAAACCGTGCTTATAATCAACTAAAATTTCGTAGCATCCACAACCTCGAGAATGTGGTAGCCAATAAGGAGGCTGCAAGGAGAGCAGTGGAATAGTGTAACCTCTCAAAGTACCTAGAGAAGTTTGCACAAGAGCCTGACCACACAAAGTGTATGGAATTTCTGAGAACGTACAACCCTGATCAAGAATGAGAAACGGTGACTCTGGGAAGAGGGGAGAATGCTAAATAGGTGCAGGTGCCATTGAACTAGGCCTTGGTGGAGAAGGCAATGGGACTGGAACCTAAAGTGGAGAAGAATCATAAGAGAGATGTGTATGCTATGCTAAAGATGAAGAGGAAGGATATTTTGACAAACGATGACATCAGCATACAGGATATCCCTGATGTTGAGGCCCACATGTAGGCAAGATTGGTGCACTCACTCTTCTCCAGCCAACACTATAACTCCCTCAAATACCAAATCAGTGTGCCTGTGCTAGTGAATGTGGTAGCCCACACCTTGGATGAGGTAGACTAGAATGACTATGTGCGCAAGACCAAGTAGCCAAAGCACTAGCCTTGGGCAGCAGGCAGGCAGGCAGAGTATCCCCAGCCTCTAAAAATACCGAGAGAAAGAATCCCTCCTCGAAAGCCTCCTTCATCGGGTATGGAAGTGTGCTGATGGCCATAATCCAGGAGGCTGTAAAAGAACCCTAGCAAAAGGAGACGAAGTAACATATGAGACTCCAGATAGGTCACCGTCCCACCAGGGGAAAAAGCCATTGAGCACATGATAGAAACTGAGACAAAGAAGGAGGATCATGAGACTCAATCTGGAAGGAAAAAAACAAAGAAGCCCACTAAAAAGACAGCTCAGAATAAGAAACAGAATGAGGGCAGGAAGAAGTGAAAATAAAATCTAGAGAGAGCCAAAAGGGAATCCCTAAGAGAGGTTGCAGAGAGGAAGAAGAAGGAGAAGGAAGAAGCTGAAAAGCTGGTAGAAGAATCAAGGAAAACAGAGGAAGAGAGAGAGAGAGAAGAGCTGCGGAAAAGGAGGTGAAGTTGAGGAGAAAGGAGGAGGAAGACATGGCCGAAGCAACTCGCCGGTCCATAGAACAACAAAGTAGCCGACTTAATGGCCTAGGGGCTTTAAGCCCGCCTAGGGATGACAGACCCAACTTAAGCACTCATGTACTTGAAGTCATTGTCAAGATTGTGGGAGAGAAGGAAGGAGTCTCACTTGTAGCTTTCTTGCTTGCACAATGGGGGAATACACACACAGGTGGAGGCTAAAAACAGTTTTCCTCTTCTTAGTTGTGTAAGCCAAAAAGAACTCTAGTACATAGAAATAGAAGAACCCTATATATGGGTCTCAAACCAAACTCAACTAACTAAGGTGGCATACTAACTGAAGCACGAACTAGAGTAGATAAGGATAGCTGTCATCTAGCTATTATTCATGGGCGGTGTACCAACCACATCTACAGCTAACAAGTCGGTGACATAAATGCACAACGGTCACCCTGACATATCACGAGTGGAGCTTGATATCTCAACACTCCCCCTCGAGCTCAATCCCAAATCCTGCACACCAAGCAGGTCTCTGAACTTGCGCAGCTTCTCTGCGCCCAATGCCTTCGTGAATATGTCAGCTACCTGATCCTCTGTGTTGAGATAAACTAGATCAATAAGACCTAGTAAAACCCTCTCTCGCACATAGTGATAATGCACCTCAATGTGCTTTGTTCTAGCATGATAGACTGGGTTATTTGCCAAGTGTATATTACTCATGTTGTCACAATAAATTACAACTGGCCCATCTGTAGGCTGAAGCATATCATAAAGTAGCTTATGCAACCAAGCTACCTCACATGCAGCCATTGCTGCACCCTTGTACTCAGCCTCTATGCTCGACAAGGCAACTGTAGGCTATTTCTTGCTGCTCCAAGTGACTGCAGCACTCCCAAAAGAGAACACATATCCACTAGTGGATCGTCTATCAGAAATACTACCAGTCCAATCAGCATCAGTGTATCCATGCAATTGTATCTGAACCCCAGTCTCATAAAATAGTCCATACTGCAATGTGGACTTCACATACCTGAGTATGCGTCCAGCCGCATCCAAATGTGGTTTCCTTGGAGCCTGCATAAACTGACTTACCAATCCAACAGCATAGCTCAAATCTGGCCTGGTAATAGTCATATAAATCAAACTTCCTACTATGCCTCTGTACATAGTAGGGTCTTCGAGAAGCTCACCTGCATCTGCACTCAGCTTCACATTCTGCTCCAAAGGAACTGAAATAGGCTTACAGCCTGTCATCCCATATTTGGATAGCATGTCCAATCCATATTGCCTCTGCAAGAGCCGTATCCCACTTGGCGATCTAATCACCTCAATGCCCAAGAAATAACGCAGCTCTCCCAAATACTTCATCTCAAACTTCTGCTTCAATAGCATTTTCACATGAAGGATATCTTCATCACTATCACATGTGATAATCAAATCATCAACATAAATGACAAGCAACATAATACCTTTCTCTGTTTTTCTCACATAAAGTGAGAAATTTGCCTTGGAAATCTAAAAGCCAATAGTGACAAGATACTGTCCTATCTTGTCAGACCATGCTCTAGGTGCTTGCTTCAAGCCATACAAGGCTTTCTTCAACCTACAAACAAACTTAGGATGAACAACATGCACATAACCTGGTGGCTGCTCCATATAGACCTCTTCTTGCAAATCACCATGCAAGAAGGCATTCTTTACATCCATCTGATGTAAAGACCATCCCTTTGATGCAGCCATAGCAATGACTACTCTTACGCTTGCCATCCTTGCAAAATTGGACTGAATGTTTCTTCATAATCAATGCCATATGTTTGTGCATACCCCTTGACTACTAATCTTGCCTTGTATCTATTCACAGAACCATCTGCATTGTGTTTCATCTTATCAACCCACTTACAACCAATTGCATTCTTATCTTTAGGCAAAGGTACCAATTTCCATGTAGCATTTGCTTCCAAGGCATCCATTTCTTCATCCATGGCTTTCTCCCATTTTTATTTTCCCATGGCTTGCTCAAAAGAAGTGGGTTCTGGTTCCTGTATCACTTTGACCATATAGGCATAGTGAATGGCTGTAAATCCATCATATTTTAGCATATCCACAGGATACCTAGCTCTAGTAGACCTGCGCAAAGTAGGTTCACTCCCAGGTGCTCTCAAAACATCCCTGGTCTTCCTTACTCCAGGTGTAACAATAGAAGGACATCATCAATGCTTTGTTCTGAGCCACTGGATTCACCATCCACATAAGAGTGACCTGTATTCACATCAAACATGGGCTGATCTACCTTCTCTTTTCCTTTTTGTGAAACCTGCATACCACTATCTGCATTGTTTTGAGGAGATTCTCCTAATCTCAATCTGCCTGTCCATGGCGAAGAATGTGAACCACTGCTAGAGGACACTTCAGGTCCACTAATATTTTGTGACTGCTGCTGTGAATTCTGTGCAGCATTACCATTTTGTGCATCTACATCATCAATCACATTTACTGGTTTATACCAGCTACTCATCTCATCAAAAACAACATCTTTGCTCACTGTAAACTTACGAGTAGAAGGGTTATAGCATCTATACCCTTTCTGCTGCAGAGAGTAACCAATAAAGATGCACTTCTCAGCTTTTGGATCCAACTTGGATCTCAACTCATCTGGCACATGAACATAGGCAATGCAACAAAAAATCTTCAAATGAGAAATATCTGATTTCCAACTTGGATCTCAACTCATCTGGCACATAAACATAGGCACATGAACATAGGCAATGCAACCAAAAATCTTCAAATGAGAAATATCTGGTTTCCTACCAGTATACCTCTTCTCTGGAGTCATCCCATGTATTACTGCAGTGGGAGTCCTGTTCATTATGTAGACTGCTGTAGCAACTGCTTCAACCCAGTAAAAATCTGGCAGCAGTCTACAGCTACTTTGTTGTGGGGTATGACTGCATGAATATTGCTGCTTTATGCCATGCTCCTGCAAGAACCTTGCAAACTCATTTGAGAGGTACTCTCCCCCTCTAACGTGTCCACTAGTATCATCCAGGACACGTCTTAGCAGTCCATTGGAAAGGATTTCTAGAAATCTTCGCCCGGCACTCCCATGGAATGTTACGGGATTTGCGATCTAGGGCTTTCCGCGGTTGCCACGTAGCGGAAGTATTTTGGCTGTTCCCACTTAGGATCGATCGGAATTAGGGTTTTCCTGATTGGTTATTTCCTAACAACAACTAGCGTCAGACCCAAGCGAACTACTTTACGCAGAAATGCCAGGTCCGAAGCGGATTCACGCTGCACTTGGTTTAAGGAGAATGGGAAATGAGAGGGATGCAAAGATCAACCTCTCTGCCATAAGGCATAGTCCCATTCCGTTCCCCTAAAACAACGTAAATCGGGTAAGACATAACTCTAGGTCAACGCTTTCGTTGTTCATATCCTTTGACGATCATCCTACTGTTCTTCAAGATTTGAGAAAAGTTCTCGGCCAACCAGGACCACCCAACCGTAGGACGGACCCATGCCCCATCCTCTGCACTTTCCTCGGTTTGTTTTAGTTATGTAATTATCTAACACATTAGTTGAACATGTAACAACCAGCTTCTTTAATTAATCCGTTAAGCACTGGTTCCTTCACGTAATCTTATCACGTGACATAGAAAAACAATATCATACAAGTTCTTTATTAACATATCATCATATTTATCTTCGAAATACAAAGTTCTGCCAGTAGGCTTATCCACAATCCGCCCGAAGGCTATCCAGCAATCCACAGGGATCACTATTCCAAGTTTCTGCCCGTAGACTAGTATGCGGGCTTTGAGATCCAATCCCGAGTCACGTTAGCCTCTTGTGCAGGACCCGGAAGGCAAGGGATTTATGGCCAGAGCCCCCTTGGCACCCAAGCATCCTTCTGCTCCAAGTAGTGCTCAACGGAGAGACCTCTCGCGGCGGGTTCGGTCCACGTTCCCGGCGCAGTCAACAACCCCCTTGGTTAGGGTCAGGCAGGTAGTCGGGGGTAACTGAAGCTACCACTCCCTTCAGGCCTTCAACCAGAAGTATAGATACTTATTTATTTTGTAATTCATTGGTTAAACAAGTCAAACAGTGCTCTAAAATCTCTAGCAAGCACAAACATTTCCATTGATCGATTTTTGTTGTTGGCAAACTGCTAAGGAAGGAATCTTTCTTTTTGAATGCATCCAACACTCAATTCGAGGTGTCTTGCAACTTGGCAAGATCCCTTATATTCTTGGTTATGGCATACCCTATTAACGCAACTTGGTCAATCCCTAAAGTTCATTGGATACTTCAGTTTCTGGTTTTTAACCTTCCCTACTTAGAAGGATATCAAAGTATACATCTTTTTGCAAGATAAATTGCGTAAGAATCCGCCATCCTTGTTGCGGGACTTTAGCCTTTCTTCTTGTGAATCGATCACAAGACCATATGACTTCGTACTTGCCGCGCAAGTCCTGCATCGTACTAAGCGATAATAAAGTTACGAAACAATCCGTTTTAGTTTCTTTAAGCTAGACCTAGGGTTTCCTAGCTTTATTATTTTCTTTTAAGAAACTCAGGGACGAACCCTAATTTCTTTTACGTTTACAATTTATTGACCCCACAATCAGGGAATGTGGGCAAGTATTTAAGGTATAAACGTTTCTTGGATTTTAATTCATTCCCAATGAATATTTCGCAGCATTTTTAATTTGGTTAACTCTAGAAGGTAATTTCGAGATTACTTTCGTATGATTTGTTATTTATGTGTCAATTGACTTTTCAATCATATACCTCATCGATTTGAGGTTAGGTTAAATTCAACTAATCTTCCCTTTTCTTTGCGAACAAACTCATGCTAAATAAGCAATCTTTCCCTTGCTAACTTATGCAGTTAGCAATGATAACTTCTTAGAGTTTAAGCATCGCAAGAATCCTTTCATGATTTGCACTTTCCATGATGATTTGTTGTAAAAAGAAATAGGGGTTAATAGTGCAAGATGCAGTTTTATACCTTCTAGGCTTAACCGAAGTATATTACTTTAGTGAGTAAATAATCTTGCTCATAATTCGTTTCAATGCATAATGCTACTTGAAGGAAAACTATGTTTATACTTTATTTATTTTGCATGTTCCATTAAACTAAATTCCTTCGTTGTGAATAACTAGGACAAAATATATCTTATCCCTAACAATTCATCTTGCACAATTGAATTAAAACCGATATAAAATTAAGAAGGAAAAACCTGGGTTTGGGGTGAGATATCCACATGGATACCGGGAGATGACCCTCCCGTAGCTACTCCTTGGACTTTCTTAGGAGGCATCGCAGTTGCAGTCCTTCGAATGTGGAAGTAGCTTTACACTCCTTATCAGAATTCCACCGTCACTCCCTTGCATGTCAATACTCTTCTTTTCTTTTTTTCGAGTAGGGGAGAAATCAAGTCCCAAGGGTATTTTTGGAAAGGCAAGGAACCGCTGAGGGACTAACCACAAGGAGGGGTAATAAGACCTTTAAGGTCTTAGTTTCTTTGGGAGGGAAAGGTTTACAAAGCCTCAAGAAAAGGCCCTATAGGGGTATATACACGGGGAAAAGGGTGTGTGTGTGTGTGGTTCCAAAAGGTGTAAGGAGAGGGCTTGGGAGAACTTTGGACACGGGAGTGAAAGGTATATGAAGGGGGATTATTGGAGGGGTTTTAGGACACGGGGTGAAAAAGGCTTAGGGGTTTAAAACCCGGGGGTGAAAGGGTAAAAGGGGAAAGGTGAAGGGTGAAAGGGGCTTATAGCATGGGGGAAAAGGGTGTGAAAAAAAAAGGGGACACGAGGGGGGTGAAAAGGGGTTTCAAAAAACCCTAAGAAGGGGGGGCTTATAGGTTAAACAGGGGGGGGTCAAGGTGGATTTGAACCAGGGGAAAGGGGGCTAAGAAGGCCCTTAAAAAGGATTTAAACTGGGAGGGGAGGGAAACGTGATAATGGTTCCAAGGGAATGGGAAAGGGGTTTAAGCACGGATATAAAAGGGGGCTTTAAAGGTTAAACACGGGGGTGAGAGGTTGGGAAATTTTAACACCAGGAGGGAATGGGGGCTAAGAAAGCCCTTTAGAAGCTTCCCCCTAGGAAGCTTCTAAATCTTCCATGTGGGAGGGGGGGTGACTAGCTGTCCAATGGCGGCGCAGCGTGGCAGCTCGCCAGCCTTGTTCGGCAGAGTGACGAGGAGGGGGTCCTCCCTCCTTCGTATTGCAAGGCGGCAGCGTCGTTGGAGTAACCTATTCTCTCCCTCAACGTTACAGACTGGCAGCCCTCCTCCTTACATATTCCCCGTTCTCGATGGCAACGTCTCCCCCTATTTAAATAGGGAAGGGGAGGGGGATCCTCCCTCTCCTCATGTCGGCATGCATGGCCGTGCCATACCCGCGAGCTCCACTGAGGAGCTTCTGCTTCATTACTATTCCCCTCCTCTTCCAGCACAACAGTCGGTTGGGGAGGGGAAATTTTTTTTATATTATCCTTAAGAAAAATGTTTACTCAAATGTTACATTCTCTCCCCCTTAGAGGAATCGAGATGTCCTCATGTCGAGATAAACTGGGGATACTGATGGAAGAGAGTGCCTTCATCTATCCAAGTGGCATCCTGTTCGGGATAATCTTTCCACTAGACGAGGCATTCTCTCAGGGTTCTGGATCTTAATTGTCTCTCCCTAATATCTAAGATCCTATTAGGCCTTAGTGCAAGGACTCCTTGACTAGGCATTACAACTTGTTGATCGCCAAGTACATGGTTAGGATTAGGTACATATTTTTTTCAATAGGCTGATATGGAATACATTGTGAACATTTAGGTTCTCAAGAAGTTGCAATTTATAAGCATTGGGTCCTAGGCATTTGAGGATTTTGTACGGCCCACAATACCTTGGACTTAGCTTCTTGCAATCTCCTAAGGATAGAGAACTCTTTTTAGGGCGTACGCGAATGAAGACCATGTCTCCTTCTTCGAAGACTCTTTCTTGACGCTTCAAATCCGCATATGCCTTCTGTCTATCCTTGGCCGCTTGGATGTCCTGTCTTATTGACTTTATTTGGTCATCCATCTCTTCCAACATCTGCCTTGACGCTTCAACCCTTAAGGTTGGATCTGAGAAGTTTAGGGGACTTCTGCAATCATGACCATATAATACTTGAAAAGGGGTCATCTGAATGCTCTGCTGGTAAGAAGCATTGTAGGCAAATTCAACCAAAGGCAAGTATTGAATCCACCTCTTCGGCTCTCGACATCAGTATGCCCTAAGCATATCCTCGACGACTTGATTTACTCGCTTTGTTTGGTCATCCGTTTGGGGATGGTAGGTGGTGCTAAAACAGAGTTGAGTCCCAATAGCTTCAAAGGTAGCTCTCCAGAAGTGTGATGTGAAGAGAGAATATCGGTCACTAATGATTCTTCTGGGTAAACCATGTAGCTTGAATATCTCCTTGATAAACAATCTTGCAATGTCTGAGGCTTTATAGCTTGTCTTTACTGGAATAAGGTGTGCAACCTTAGTAAGCATGTCAACCACAACCATGATGGAGTTGTATCCTCCCTGGACTTGGGGTAGGCCTACAACAAAATCCATACTGATGAATTCCCATTTCATTTGGGGAATGTCAAGCAGTTGCAGTTTCCCTGGCATCATGACATGTTCAGCTTTGATACGTTGTCAAGACAAAAACTCAATGACATATTTGAGAACGTCACCTTTGAGCCTCTCCCAATGGTAGCTCTTCCTAACTGCATTAAGAGTCTTAGCATAGCCAGGATGTCATGCGAAAGGAGAATCATGAGCTTCCCACAATATCTTCTGCTTAAGTGACTGACTTGCTGGTATACACAGCCTTGTTCTATAGTAGACAAGTCCATTATTAATGGAAAATTCATGATACTTAACCTGCAACTTTTGGTTCTGATCCTTGATAGAGATCTCCTTTAGCATTGATTGGTAGGCCAAATCATGGCATGCTTCCTCTCTAGCTAACTCAAGTATAGGGTTGTTTGGCATAGATACTTTTGTAGCTAGAGATTTGGCCGTTGATGGATTCTGCAAGATTAGGGAATTTAGGAATGCCTTGCGACTAAGTGCATCGGCAACTACATTCTCTTTCCCCTGGTCGGAACTTGATTTCAAAATCATATTCCTCCAACACTTCAATTCACCGACGTTGCCTCATGTTGAGCTCGTTCTGGGTAAAGATCCATTTGAGACTCTTATGGTCGGTTACTAGAGTAAACTTGTTACCCAACAGGTAGTGTCTCCAGAGCTTTAGACCATGGATGATAGCTAGCAATTCTAGATCATGCATAGCATAATTCCTTTCATGACTCTTCAATTTCCTTGAAGAGTACACTACTGGATGACCTTCCTGCATAAGTACACACCCCAAGGCAAGAATGCTAGAATCAGTTACTACCTCGAACTCCTTATTGAGGTTTGGAAGTTTTAGAATAGGTGCTGATACCAAAATTTTCTTCAATCTGTCGAAGCTATTTTGTTCGAGAGTTGACCATGCAATGGAAGTTTGCTTCTTCAGTAAGTCCATCATCAAAGGTGCTGCAATCAAAGCATATTTTTTTATGAAGACCCTATACCATCCTATCAATCCAAGAAAGCTATGTATCTCTTTGATGGATACTGGTGTTGGCCACTCAAGCACATCTCTGACCTTGGCTGGGTCCACTGATATTCCTTCTGATGATACTATGAATCCCAGATATTCAATCTGACGCTTGAAGAATGCACACTTCTTCATTTTTTCATACAGCTTATGTGACCTCATTGTCTCAAGGACAATCCAAAGTTGAGGTTCATGATCTTCTTCCTGTTTAGAATAGACTAAAGTGTCATCGAAGAAGACAAGTACGAAATCATCAAGATATGGCCTAAAGATATCTTGTATTAACATATTGAAGGTGGCAGGTGCATTTGTAAGCCCGAATGACATAACGAGGAACTCAAAGTGCCCATATCTTGTATTGAAGGCCGTCTTTGGGATATCTTCTTCCTTGATCCTTATCTGATAGTAACCTGACTTGAGATCAATCTTGGAGAAGATCTTCGCACCCTGAAGACGATCAAGAAGCTCATCTATTCTAGGAATAGGATACTTATTCTTGACTGTTGATTGATTCAACCCTCGGTAATCAATACATAGTCGAAGTGTCCCATCTTTCTTTTTCTGGAATAGTACTGGAGCTCCCCATGGTGAATTGCTAGGTCGAATGTATCCCTGATCTAACAGTTGCTTGAGTTGTTCCTTCAGCTCAATTGCTTTTGGTATGGACATTCTATAAGGTCTCTTTGCAATTGGCGCAGCTCCAGGTACTAACCTAATCTCATGATCCACTTCTCTTTGAGGCGGAAGTTAATTCAACTCTTTAGGGAATACGTACGCGTATTCCTTTAGCCAAGAAGGTCCTTCATGAGACTCTTGCTTTTGATCTAATTTGTTGAGTTTGATCAAGTAAACAGGTAATCCTTTTCTGACTCCTTTTATGATCCGAGATACTTTGGCCAATTGGATTCTTGGCACTCCTGCCTCACCTTGAGTTGTGACTAATTCCCTTTCAGAGTTTCGAAAGGAAACTTGACCCTTTCCACAGTGAATGTGGGCATCGTTGGGCTTAAGCCAATCCATTTCGAGGAGACACTCATGGATACCTAAATTCATGACTCTGAATTTAACCGAAGTCTTCTTTCCTCCTAGAAAGAATTCCACCTTAGCAGTTTGCCTGGTACAAGTAACCTCATGACCATTTGCCAATTCCACAAGCAGGGTAGGTGCTTCTACTGTGGTTATTTCTAATCTTTTTGCACATGCTGGTGAGATAAAGGAATGTGTACTGCCACAATCAATCAAGGTCTTGAAACCTTTACCTTGATAGTACGACGGTGTCTAAATCACCAAGAACTGGCGATTCGGCCCTTTTTTGTGTAAAGTGGCATGGACTATCGCTCTTTCGAACTCCGCTTCCATGGTCGAATCTTCTTCTTCTCCTTCTTCGCACATTTGCCTATTGGCAATGTAGGCACTTCTTCCTCTTCCTCAGGTAGTGGCTCCTTGACCACGGCCTATTCCTTAGAAAGGCGCTTGGTGATGTCCTCCACCAAGCTTGGGACATTGCCTCTTGAAGTGACCGGGTTCGTTGCAGTGGAAACAACGGAGGTTTTGGCCATTACTTTGAGTAGGAACAAAGTTGTTGACGTTATTCATCCTTGCTTTCTTTCTTTGTCCCTAATTATGACCTTGAACTCTCTTCATTTGAGGTCTGAATGCTCCTATGTTCGGGTCATTATAAGACCAAGTTTTGTTACCCCTTGGTCTAGCTTGCACCTCTTGAATTATAGGCGCTGCTCGAATGAGTGCATCCTGAAGGTCTAATGGATGCATAGATTCAAGACGGGTATTTACTGGTGGATTTAAACCCGCACAAAATTTGGACACCTGCTGTGTCATGTCCATCTGTGGTGCATACTTTAAAAGTGAGACGAATTTAGAGTAGTATGCGTCAAGAGTGAGTCCTAGCTATTTTAGCTCGTAGAACTCATTCATTTTCTGCGTGTGATATGCAGGTGGTAAGTATCTTCCCTGCACGGCTTTCTTCAGCTTCTCCCAGGTAACGGATCCCTCTGCAATCCCTTGATCCCTGCACCATTGCTTCCACCAAAGTCTGGCTTCGCCGATGAGCTTTAACTTGGTGAGCATAGCCTGATTGGAAGGTGTAGTACCGGCTGCTTTGAAGTAATCCTCCATGGATTCAATCCAAATTTCAGCATCAGCTTGGACGAATCTGCCTCTCCCGTCAAACTCGGGTTGCTTAATCTGCTTGAGAAGGAACTTCTTCTCCTGGATCACATCAGTACTTGATGTAGGAGGCGAATTAGGAACCTGTACCTAGGGTTGTGCCTGAATAAAGGTTTTCTTAATGTTATTGTATGATAATCGACGTTAGCTTATATTACAATTTTAATTCATCTATCTTGTAAACAATGTAGTTACTTAACTTTTTATCAACTCTCATGCACAGCCAGACATTGATAAAATAAGTCTTTATTTGTATTTATATGGTCATCGTCCTTTCGAATACAATGTTTCATGCGATGATAAGCCAATTGTTACATTTAGTTTGGGGAGAACAACGTTGTATTGCATTTATCTATAGGAACTGTGTAATAGTAAGGTTTTGGGTCATGGATCTTCAGGAATCGATAAGTCAGTGGAAGTTCAGGATATCCTTTCTGTTGGAATCCATACTTCTCATGGCGGCCCAACACTTTAATCCTATCAGCGGGAATTACACGGGTTACTTCCTCATATACATATGAGTTCATCTCAACCCTCCGACCTCGAATATGTAAAGTCGAATTTACGTGAGCTTCCACAAAAACGAACAGCTTCACGACTTTCAGGTCTTCCAACCACTTGATCTTCTTTAGGTTGGTTTGTAGATAAGCAAACTGGTGGGCGGCTATATAGTAGATTCTTGAAGCACCTGTCCATCTTCCTTCCGTGTACAAAGGTGATGGATTATAGATTTGCTCCAAGTTGTTCATCATCCCAATCCTTTGTCTATAAAGCAGAGAATGCATTGCAGTCATAAACATAACTCGAAATACCAAAAACTTGTTCCACGCTTCGTAATTCTGCAAGATAGCATTGAAGGTAAGGAAATGTTTGGACAGCAACAATTGCTTTATTTCATTTCATTGAGATTTTATAAAAACAATTCCGTTTGTTGGTCGGCTCTGATACCAACTGTAACGTGTCCACTAGTATCATCCACGACATGTCTTAGTAGTCCATCCGAAAGGATGTCTAAAAAGCTTCGTCCGGCACTCCCATGGAATGTTACGGGATTTGCGATCTAGGGCTTTTCGCATCTGCCACGTAGAGGAAGTATTCTGGCCGTTCCCACTTAGGATCGACCGGAATTAGGGTTTTCCTGATTGGTCATTTCCTAACAGCAACTAGCGTCAGACCCAAGCGAACTACTTTACGCAGAAACGCCAGGTCCGAAGTGGATTCACGCTGCACTTGGTTCAAGGAGAATGGGAAATGAGAGGGATGCAAAGATCAACCTCTCTGCCATAAGGCATAGTCCCATTCCGTTCCCCTAAAACAACGTAAATCGGGTAAGACATAACTCTAGGTCAACGCTTTCGTTGTTCGTGTCCTTTGACGATCATCCCGCTATTCTTCGAGATTTGAGAAAAGTTCCCGGCCAACCGGGACCACCCAACCGGAGGACGGACCCATGGCCCATCCTCCGCACTTTGCTCGGTTTGTTTTAGTTATGTAATTATCTAACACATTAGTTGGACATGTAACAACCAGCTTCTTTAATTAATCCGTTAAGCACTGATTCCTTCACGTAATCTTATCACGTGACATAGAAAAACAATATCAAACAAGTTCTTTATTAACATATCATCATATTTATCTTCGAAATACAAAGTTCTGCCGATAGGCTTATCCACAATCAACTCGAAGGCTATCCAGCAATCCACAGGGATCACTATTCCAAGTTTCTGCCCGTAGACTAGTATGCGGGCTTCGAGATCCAATCCCGAGTCACGTTAGCCTCTTGTGCAGGACCCGGAAGGTGAGGGACTTATGGCCAGAGCCCCCCTGGCACCCAAGCATCCTCCTGCTCCAAGTAGCGCTCAACGGAGAGACCTCTCACGGCGGGTTCAGTCCACATTCCCAGTGCAGTCAACAACCCCCTTGGTTAGGGTCAGGCAGGCAGTCGAGGGTAACTGAAGCTTCCACTCCCTTCAGGCCTTCAACCTGAAGTATAGATACTTATTTATTTTGTAATTCATTGGTCAAACAAGTCAAACAGTGCTCTAAAATCTCTAGTAAGCACAAACATCTCCATTGATCGATTTTTGTTGTTGGCAAACTACTAAGGAAGGAATCTTTCCTTTTGAATGAATCCAGCACTCGATCCGGGGTGTCTTGCAACTTTGCAAGATCCCTTATATTCTGGGTTAGGGTGTACCCTATTAACCCAACTTGGTCAAACTCTAAAGTTCATTGGATACTTCAGTTTTCGGTTTTTAACCTTCCTTACTTAGAAGGATATCAAAGTATACATCCTTTTGCAAGATAACTTGCGTAAGGATCCACCATCGTTGTTGCGGGACTTTAGCCTTTCTTCTTGTGAATTTATCACAAGACCATATGACTTCGTACTTGCCGCGCAAGTCCTACATCATACTAAGCGATAATGGAGTTATGAAATAATATGTTTCAGTTTCTTTAAGCTGACGTTTGTCAGACCTAGGGTTTCCTATCTTGATTATTTTGTTTTAAGAAACTCAGGGACGAACCCTAATTTCTTTTACGTTTACAATTTACTGACCGAACAATCAGGGAATGTGGGCAAGTATTTAAGGTATAAACATTTCTTGGATTTTAATTCATTCCCAATGAATATTTCGTAGCTTTTTTAATTTGGTTAACTCTAGAAGGTAATTTTGAGATTACTTCCGTATGATTTGTTATTTACGTGTCAATTGACTTTTCAATCATATACCTCATCGATTTGAGGTTAGGTTAAATTCAACTAATCTTCCCTTTTCTTTGCGAACAAACTCACGCTAAATAAGCAATCTTTCCCTCGCTAAGTTATGCAGTTAGCAATGATAACTTCTTAGAGTTTAAGCATCGCAAGAATCCTTTCATGATTTGCACTTTCCATGATGATTTGTTGTAAAAAGAAATAGGGGTTAATAGTGCAAGATGCAGTTTTATACCTTCTAGGCTTAACCAAAGTATATTACTTTAGTGAGTAAATAATCTTGCTCATAATTTGCTTCAATGCATAATGCTACTTGAAGGAAAACTATGTTTATACTTTATTTATTTTGCATGTTCCATTAAACTAAATTCCTTCGTTGTGAATAACTAGGATAAAATATATCTTATCCCTAACAATTCATCTTGCACAATTGAATTAAAATCGATATAAAATTAAGAAGGAAAAACCTGGGTTTGGGGTGAGATATCCACATGGATATCGGGAGATGACCCTCCTGTAGCTACTCCTTGGACTTTCTTAGGAGGCATCGCAGTTGTAGTCCTTCAAATGTGGAAGCAGCTTTACACTCCTTTTCAGAATTCCACCGTCGCTTCCTTGCACGTCAGTACTCTTCTTCTCTTTTTTTTGAGTAGCGGAGAAATCAAGTCCCAAGGGTATTTTTGGAAAGGCAAGGAACCGCTAAGGGACTAACCACGAGGAGGGGTAATAAGACCTTTAAGGTCTTAGTTTCTTTGGGATGGAAAGGTTTACAAAGCCTGAAGAAAAGGCCCTATAGGGGTATATACACGGGGAAAAGGGTGTGTGTGTGTGTGATTCCAAAAGGCGTAAGAAGAGGGCTTGGGAGAACTTTGGACACGGGAGTGAAAGGTATAGGAAGGGGGATTCTTGGAGGGGTTTTAGGACACGGGGTGAAAAAGGCTTAGGGGTTTAAAACCCGGGGGTGAAAGGGTAAAAGGGGAAAGGTGAAGGGTGAAAGGGGCTTATAGCATGGGGGAAAAGGGTGTGAAAAAAGGGGACACGAGGGGGGTGAAAAGGGGTTTCAAAAAAGCCCAAGAAGGGGGGGCTTATAGGTTAAACATAGGGGGGTTAAGGCGGATTTGAACCAGGGGAAAGGGGGCTAAGGAAGGCCCTTAAAAAGGATTTAAACCGGGAGGGGGGAAAGGTGATAATGGTTCCAAGGGAATGGGAAAGGGGTTTAAGAATGGGTATAAAAGGGGGCTTTAAAGGTTAAACACGGGGGTGAGAGGGGGGGAAATTTTAACACCAGGAGGGAATGGGGGCTAAGAAAGCCCTTTAGAAGCTTCCCCCTAGGAAGCTTCTAAAGCTTCTAGGTGAGAGGGGGGTGACTAGCCGTCCGATGGCGGCGCAGCGTAACAGCTCGACAGCCTTGTTCGGCAGAGTCACGACGAGGGGGTCCTCCCTCCTTCCTATTGCAAGGCGGTAGCGTCGTTGGCATAACCTACTCTCTCCCTCAACATTACAGACTGGCGGCCCTCCTCCTCACATATTCCCCATCCTTGATGGCAGTGTCTCCCCCTATTTAAACAGTGAAGGGGAGGGGGATCCTCCCTCTCCTCGTGTCGGCATGCATGGCCATGCCATACCCGCGAGCTCCACCGAGGAGCTTCTGCTTCGTTACTATTCCCCTCCCCTTCCAGCACAACAGTCAGCTGGGGAGGGGAATTTTTTTTAAATATTATCCTTAAGAAAAATGTTTACTCAAACGTTACACCACCTCCATCTGACCTTAGGCATTTTATTTGCAGGCCTGTTTCTTTTTCAAGCATAGCTTTAAGAGTTTTGAAATGCCCAAACACTTCACTTTTCTTTTTCATAAAATACACCCAAACTTTTCTGCTATAGTCATCAATAAATGTGGCAAAATAATGACAGCCTCCAATAGATGCAGCTTTAGTAGTCCACACATCAGAGTGGATTAATTCCAATGGCTTCTTACTCTCTTGAACATGTCTAGGAAATGGTTTCCTTGCATGTTTTCCAAATTGACAGGCTGCACATACCTTATGCATTTCTGCAACCTTGAATTTAGGCAATCCTCCAACAATATTTTGGGCCTGCATTGATTTAAGTCGTTGTACATTAACATGACTAATGCGTTTATGCCAAATATCAATATCTGCAACTACATCGGTCCCATGTGCAAACATTGCTGCACTCAATTCAGGCATGTCTGCATCCAACGTAAACATTCTGCCCTTCTTCTTTCCTTTTGCTATCAAGCGACCTTTATTTTTCATATCCTCAACAAAGCATCCATGAGAATTAAATCTGACCTGCAAGCCCTGCTCAACCATTTGACCAACATAAACCAGGTTCTTGGTGATATTCGGGACATGAAATACATCCGATAGGTATTTCTTTTTCCCATCCTGCATAGACAAAGGAATTTTTCCAATCTGCACAATAGGATGTGCAGTATCATTACCAGTCTCCACAAATCTTGGGTTTTCCATTTTCCTTGCATCCTGCATCCATTTTGCATGACCTGTCATGTGGTTTGATGCACCTGAGTCAACATACCACACATCGTTGCTTTCTTCTGCACTTGTCACAGAATTGGTCATGTGCTACACCATAAACAAATGCTCATTTCTGTCATCACCCTGTCTACTAGAAGATGCATAATTCCCTTGTTGCAATTTTCCATTCATAATGTCATTCTGCTTTTTATAGCAATCTTTAACCATATGACCCAGTTTACCACAGTAGTAGCATTCAACATTGCTGTTTGCATTTTGGCCTCTTTGCCATCCACCACCACCTCTTTGGCTCCCCATGCCTCTAGAGTTACCACATCCTCCTCCATAGGACTGGTTTTCTTGAGTTTGCTGCATATTCTGATTTCTACCACGGCCTCCAGATCGGCCTGCTCTACCTCTGCCTCTACCTCTTCCAGCATTTGAGTAGAAGACAGTTTCTTTTGAAGTTCCTCCTGAAGAAGATGCACCACCATTTCTCTGCTCTTCAGAAATTAGAAGAGCAATCAACTCCTCAAAATCAGGAAATCTTTCACGGATGGAAATAGATGTTCAGAACTGTGCATAATCCTTTCCTAGACCATTCAAGGTCACAGAAACTAAATCATCATCTTCCACTGGCAACTCAATGGAAGCAAGTGCATCTACAATCTTCTTCACCTTCATGTGGTAGTCATTGATGCTCATACTTTCTCTTTGCACATTGTGCAACTCTTGCTTGAGCTGCATTTTCCTGGCTTGCGTATTTGTGCTATACATTTTTGACAAAGTATCCCATGCCTCCTTTGGCGTACTTGCATCCTGAATATGCACAATCATAGAGTCTGAAATACTGATAGACAGCCATTACATAACTTTTCTGGCTCTCTCATGCCATCCTTTAAATGCCTGCATTTGTTATTGATTGGGAACATCAGGAAGAATTGATTCTTCTTCGTTTCCTGCAATTCCCAATATCCTTTTCCCATAAGGAAATTCGTCATTCTAAACTTCCATGCTTGGAAGTTGTTCTTGTCCAGCTTTTCAGTGACAATCTGTGAAAGAGAATCAGATGCCATTACAGAACACTGCCAAAAATTCTGTCACTGCAAAAAAACACAGCTTCAGCCTCACAAGGGCAAATCTGCAAAACTGACAAAAGTGGTATTTGACCACACAGTCACTTCCTAGTGACGATTTTGCATCAACAGGCAACAAGGATGATTTTGTAACTCCCAATGTCTCTGTGCACAGGCATACAATGCAGTTTCTATGGTAACTTTTCACCGACCTATAGAACAGTGGTCGCACAGCAAAAAACAGGGCTTTTTTTGAGTGCATGAAGAAAACTTCCGCCTCCAAAACGGGCCCCGAAATGGCCTCAAATCAAAAAAACAGGGCAACTAAGGGCTAAAGCCATCTCCTGCAGCATATACTACCCTCTTGCTACACTGCGAAGGGCGTCTCAATCTGAGACAATGCACTCTTGCACTTTCAGGCTGTGCTACCTGCAGAGACTTGCTCCCAAACTCGAAAAATGAAAGCAACACTGGTCCTCTTACCAGAACGCCGCGAAGTTGGTGTTAGATATGATCAATGCCCCACCCTCATTAGGTGCTACCAATGATCCATGGTGCTCAAAGTTGTAAGGCCCCCATTATGAGGAGAAGCCAAATGTGAGCCTGGACATTGGTTGAGTCCTGACTTTGTATATCAGATGAGGTCTATGTGACCGGATGGCAAAAAGGTGACCGTTGTGGGTCTAATCTTTGGGTTAGATGGAGTGGTTGTTGAGATATCGAGCTCCACTCATGATATGCCAGGGTGACCGTTGTGCATTTATGTCACCGACTTGTCAGTTTGCAGATGCGGTTGGTACACCGCCCATGAATAATAGCTAGATGACAGCTATCCTTATCTACTCTAGTTCTTGGCTCAGTTAGTATGCCACCTTAGTTAGTTGAGTTTGGTTTGAGACCCATATATAGGGTTGTTCTATTTCTTTTGTACGAGAGTTCTTTTGGCTTACACAACTAAGAGAGGAAAACTGTTTTCAGCCTCCACCCTTGTGTGTATTCCCCCATTGTGCAAGCAAGAAAGCTACAAGCGAGACTCCTCCCTTCTCTCCCACAATCTTGACATGGTATCAGAGCCTTGTTCTCGGTGAACCTGTTTTTTTTATTTGAGGCCATTTTGGGGCTTGTTTTGGAGGCGGAAGTTTTCTGCACGCACTCAGGTAAAAGGCCCAGTTTTATGCTGTGCGACCACTGTTCTACAGGTCGGTGAAAAGTTACTGTAGAAATTGCATCGTATGCTTGTGCGCAGAGACATTGGGAGTTACAGAATCATCCCTGTTGCCTGTTGATACAAAATCGTCAATAGGAAGTGATTGTGTGGTCAAATACCACTTTCGTTAGTTTTGCAGATTTGCCCTTGTGAGGCTGAAGCTGTGTTCTTTCCAGTGACAGCATTTTTTGCAGTGTTCTGTAATGGCGTCTGATTCTCTTTCACAGTTTGTCACTGAAAAGCTTGACAAGAACAACTTCCAAGCATGGAAGTTTAGAATGTCCTTATGGGAAAAGGATATTGGGAATTTGTTGCAGGAAATGAAGAAGAACCAGTTCTTCCTGATGTTCCCAATCAATAGCAAATGCAGGCATTTAAAGCATGGCATGAGAGAGACAAGAAAGTTATGTACTGGCTGTCTATTAGCATTTCAAACTCTATGATTGTGCATATTCAAGATGCAAGTATGCCAAAGGAGGCATATGTGTAATATTTTATATGGTATCAAAGCCCAGGGGGCTCTAGAGATCGGAGAGTGTGCAAGAGGCAAAGGCTTCAACAGCAAAGAGAAACTATGTCGACTTGCAGAAGCGGTTCTGGCGCATGAGGAAGTGGTGCACGAGGTGGTGTTGCTGTACCGGCTATTCAAACACTGAGAATTCATCCACCAACCTTCAG
>NW_028230097.1:0-27327 GCF_053477565.2 Lygodium microphyllum | reverse complement strand
AGAGAGAGAGAGAGAGAGAGAGAGAGAGAGAGAGAGAGAGAGAGAGAGATGAATATTCAAACATTACAATTAAACCATACAATTAGAGAATATTACTCACATGCATTACATCGTAAAATGAATAAAGTTATATATCCACATTGTTTGACATGATAATAATAATTATTTGTACAAATCAAGCGTCAAGAAAGAGACATAACACCACACTGTAGGTACCCAATACAGTTTACTCAATTTAGTCTCGTTACAAAAAAAGAAAGCACACATTATCACAAAAAAAGCAGTGGCCCAATAATTTCAATATTTTCATAAGCAAGACAACAATAGATCATAACCTTCATCCAAAAGTTGGAGAGAGAGAGAGAGAGAGAGAGAGAGAGAGAGAGAGAGAGAGAGAGAGAGAGAGAGAGAGAGAGAGAGAGAGAGAGAGAGAGAGAGAGAGAGAGAGAGAGAGAGAGAGAGAGAGAGAGAGAGAGAGAGAGAGAGAGAGAGAGGTGAATATTCAAACATTACAATTATAATTAGACCATACAATTAGAGAATATTACTCTCTCATGCACTACATTACGAAAATAAAAAAAGTTGTATCCACATTGCAAGACACGATAATTCTTTATATAGATCAAACCTCAAGAAAGAGGTATCACATCGTTACATTAAAACCAATATAAGCTTCACAAAAAGGAAGCACACATCATCACAAAAAAGCATTGGTCCAAGCACTTTCAAATAAGATATAAGAGAGACAATAATAGATCATAAGCCTCAGCCAAGCAAGTTCTCCTCAATTGGGACCGTTCGTTTGACGACTTAATTGTTGTAGCAAGGCATTGAACCTATTAACATTCATTTGAAACTGCAAGAACGGTAGTCGATAACTCCTCTGGGAAATCATAGGCTCGTGGTTATCTCCAAGCCCCCAAAACGATGTCCACATATCATTCAACAACAAATTCATCAACTTGCTTGTCTCAGAGACAACTACCGAAAGTTCCCTCACTTCACCACCCAAACCACTCGAGACTTGTTGAAGAACACTCTGGGTGTGCTTTGTCTTGCACACAATACTATACAAACCTTTAGCTTGTTCATGCAACTCTGCAGAGTAAATGGCAAGTGCATGATCGAACATGTGGATAAACTTATCTGCAATTCCATCAACTCATTCATCTTGGTCTCGAGGCATTTAAACTCCAAAGAACTTGAAGCAGCCTTTGTGTTTCTTTGGATCGTTGATGTCCTTGTGGATTTACTAACATGCCTCCCTGTTGCCTCGCCACTTCTTTCATCTTCCGCACATTAACTTTATTCACTCTATTAAACTCCACATTTTGGCTGCAACAAAATACACAAATGACTATCTTCCCAAAAAGAACACAATACCTTGACGAAAATACAATTATTAGAATAACTATCTTCCATACCCATACGAATGGCTCCAAGCAGGCAAGTGTCGAAGAGATGATGTTGTGGTCGTTTTCTTTGATTCAACCAAATCAATTGCATTCAATGGAATCAAATGCACTATGTTTGGAACATCGTCCATAGCTTTGCTTTGTTTCATGATGACTACACGAAACTTTCAATAGAGTATAAGAGTCCCAATAGAGAAATCTCAAAGCCATTGAAGACAACAACTGAAAACCTAAATCAAAAGTGTCTTGGACTCAAAGACAAAAGAATAGTCATGCACAAACACATGTGTAAATAATCATGCATGAGCACATACATACACAGTGCTCGCCAAAAGCCAATTAATGATTCCCCTCTCCAATGGATGTCCATTCATCCACATGTGCACATGACACTCACCAAAGGCCTAGCAAGCATCACTCAAACTTGAAGACATGTTAGTCTCGATGATATCTTAGACTCGAAAGTGAAAGAATACACATGTATTAAGCTCAACACGCATAACCAAATGTATATATGGCCATGCCTTACCTTCTCTCCTCCGACGCTCTCTCTCTCTCTCTCTCTCTCTCTCTCTCTCTCTGTGCAAGCCCTACTAATGGATGTTCATTTGTCTAGATCCATACATAGGTCTTGCCAAAGGCTCGAATGTGTTAAAGATCCAAAGGTGTTCGACACTCAAAGATGAATGAATACAAGGTGAAAATACGAAAAAATAAACTATTGAAATGAGTTCAAAAAATCTTAATAATTTGGAAGAGATAGACAATGTTTTTTAAAATGGAGATTTTCATCAATCGAATAAAACACAACTCATTTAAAAAGTCTTGTAGAGATTATATATATCAAGTAGGTGGCGATTTTCAATTGGGAAGAGATAGACAATGTTTTTCAAAATGGAGATTTTCAAGGATGTGCTTATGCAGATAAACTTTGAAAGAATCAAGTTGCACATCAAGGGCAATGCTCTCGAGTGAAAGGGGATGAACCCACACGGCGATTCATCTGAGTTAACGTTGCCAAAAACATATTAAGAGAAACTTTCAAAGAAGTAAGTTGCACATCAAGGGAAACATTCTCATTCTTGTGAGCAATTAACTCACATACGCCATCCTCTATATGACCAGCACTATCGATAAGATCTTTCATCTTCTCATCATGATCATCCAAGGATCCAATACGTGGCCAATACTTTCGGACATGGTCATATATCTCCCCTATGTAACCCTTGATTTCTTCCAACTCATCCTGTATCCTCACCCCATCACAAAGGTTTCCTTCATATTTCTCCTCCAAAATTCTCCCAATCCTCTGTAGATGACTATCAATGCTCTCACCAAGAGAAACTGAAGCCCTTTGACGTCGAAATAGTGCGTTCACTTGCTTCTCAAGCCCATCCAAGCGATGAATGACTCTCAAGAAACTAACATAACTTTCATATCCTTCAACATGCCTGAGTGCACGACGAACTGCCTTCTTCCTTATAACCTCTTTCCCTTTGCACATATTCATTTGCACACTGGGAGCGCACTGCACAACATTTGCTACAGACACATTTTTGTCCTCCATGCTGCGCAAAACACATGCGTCAACATCGAAGTGCATATCAACTATTCTTATCTTATCTTAAAAATTAGAAACAGTGGAAAATCCTAGATGACATTAGATTAACTTCCAATGCATTAAATTTAAATATATGTGCATTAGACCATATGATTGACTACAATAGAATTTGCTATAGTAAGTAGCATCTAGAGTGAGGTTTCAATTTGTTTATCCCACACATAGGACTCAAGTGGATCTTCAAGATGCATTTGGATTATTTCAAGCAAATTCCCATGGCTCCCTAGTTGAGAGATTAGACTTTTTGTCACAATGGATGTATCCATTTCATGATACAAAACCCCCCTTACATAATGAGAAAAGTCAAGGATCGAATCCAACGCCATAATGACCAGTGAGTTGGTATTTTAAGTGGTGTACCTAACGTTGTATGGTGCACACCATACAATATCCTTTCTTAGAAAATCATGCCCCAGGACAATGCAACATCCCCCACCCCTGCCAATAAAACTATAGTTCACAGACTAAACAACCTCCTAAGTTTAAAAATGTCAATAACAGATTTTCAATGCCATGAAGGGTTATTATATCCATGCCAACCCCACAAATCGCAATGAGCAAGGCAAAGGATAGTTGTACCTCTCAATAATGAAAGTCATGACCATTAATAAATAAACAATAATAAAATATAATACATATAAATATATTATAAAGTTACTACAAAACCTTCCACTCCATAAAATACATGTATATTAGACCAAAGTTTGTATGATGCCAATAAAAATATAGCTCACACACTAAATAACTTTCTAAGTTTAATAATGCCCCATGAATCACAATCAGTGAGGCAAAGGATAGTTCTATCTATCAATAATGAAAGTCATGAGGAGAAGTAGTAGTAGTAGTTTAGCTCCACATATCTTAAAGTTACCTTCCACTCCATGTCTTAAAACACATAACAATAATAAAATAAAATAACAATAACAATAAACTAATATCTATATCTATTATAGTAGTAGTAGTAGTTTAGCTCCACATATCTTAAAGTTACCTTCCACTCCATGTCTTAAAACACATAACAATAATAAAATAAAATAACAATAACAATAAACTAATATCTATATCTATATAATATAACAATAATAATAACAATAAAAAAACAACAATAAAATAAAAACCAAAACATATATCTCATCTATACTAATAATAAAATAATGATAATAATAAAAACTAAAGGAATTAATTAAAATAAAAAACAATATTAATAACAATAAATTGAATAACACCTAAACTAACAACAACAACAACAACAACAACAACAACAACAACAATAATAATAAATATCTAACCAACGAGTAAACTAATTCAAATAACAAAACAGCAACACTAACTAACTATTAACTATTAATTACCATTCACTACAACTATAACTAACTATTAACTATTAACTATTAATAACTATGTAACTAATTATTTTATATTATTATTAATAATGACTAATTAAAATTAAAATATCATCATATTATTTTTATCTTTATATTATCTTATGTATGTATGTATATATATATATATATATATATATATATATATATATATATATATATATATATATATATATATATATATATATATATATATATGCATACTAATAAAATAATAATAAGCTAAACCAATAAAAATAAAATAAAAACTAAACCAATTAAAATAACAATACCACAATAGACTAAATAATAACTAAACTAATAATAATAACACTAACAAAAATAACTAAACCAATGAAAAGTAAAAATAAAATAATAATAATAAATATAATATAACTAATAAAAAATAACACATATAGTTAACAATATCTAAATAAAATAATACCATAATAATTGAACAACAAACTAAATAAAAACTAAAGTAATTAAAACAACAAAACTAAAATTGAATAAATCCATCATGATGTAATAATAATAATAATATAAAGTAATATAACAGTAATAACTAAATAATAATATATATGGTAATAACTATAACTATTCATATAATAATTATAACTAATATAATAACTATTAATAACAATAACTAACTATTAACTATACTATTATTATTATTATATCTATCTTCTATCTTCTATCTATATTTATTACTCTATATCCATCAATATTTGTATCTGTATTTGTATCTACATATAACTATAATATCAATTATCAAAATCAAAATCAATATTCAATATCTATTATCAATATATGTATTTATAATTAGTCTACTATACATAAACAATACATTAATAATCTAATATACATAAACAATACATTAATAATATAATATAATATAATAGTCTATACTTTACATGCATATAATAATAAATAATACAATAATTTGTATATTCTCTATATATTATATTATATTATCATTATCAATGTATTTTATATATATATATATATATATATATATATATATATATATATATATATATATATATATATATATATATATATATATATATAGTGCAATAAAAATATAATATCAATATATACAATATAAAAGTAAAATAAAATAAAAATCTATACAATACATTAATAATCTCTATATTCTCTATATATTATATTATATTATCATTATCAATGTATTATAATATAATATAATAGTCTATAATTTAGAGACATTTAATAATAAATAATACAATAATCTCTATGGATTATATATATACACACACACACACACACACACACACAATTAATACAAATAATATAAAAATAAAATAATATATAGTATAATATAATAAGTAACTATTAATGATTAATTAATAATAATAAGAATATTATCATATAATTATATTATAACTGTTACAATTACAATACAATATATAATAATATAGTGCAATGTAATAAAATAATATCACTATATTCAATATTCAATATCAATTATCAATCTCTGTATTTATAATAGTCTACTTCTGCTATACAATACAATAATAACAATAACAATAACACTAACACCAATAGAATAATGATATAATAATAATAATAATAATATAATAAGCAACCATATATATATATATATATATATATATATATATATATATATATATATATATATATATATATATATATATATATATATATATATATATATATATAATATGTACCTTAATAATAATAATAATAATAACACTAACAAAAATAACTAAACCAATGAAAAGTAAAATTAAAATAATAATAATAAATATAATACAATACTATATAACTAATAAAAAATAACACATACAACTAATAATATCTAGCTAAAATAATACCAGAGTAAATAAACTAAATAACAACTAAACTAATTAAAACAACAAAACTAAAATTGAATAAATCCATAATATAATAATATAATAATAAAAAATAAAAAAATAAGAAATAACTAACAAACTAATAATACATATAATAACTTATAACAATTAAATAAAATAACATCATAATAAAATAAATTCAATAACAAAGTTAAAATAACAACTAATAACAAAACTATATAACTATATAATAAAATAATATAATAAGAATGTAATAATATAATAATATATATGGTAATAACTATAATTATAAAATATAATAATATAATAACAATTAATGTAATGATAATAATAACAAATAACAAATAACAACTAATAACAAAACTATATAAATATAATTATAACTAAATATTAATAACTATAACTAATTTAATTTATTTAACTATATAATAAAATAATATAATAAGAATGTAATAATAATAATAATATAAAATAATACTACAATAATAACTATATAATATAATAACTAAAACAATAATAATAATATAAAATAATATAATAGTAATAACTATATAATAATGTTTATGGTAATAACTATGACTATAAAATATAATGATACAATAACTAATAATAATAATAATAACTATTAACTACATAACAATATAACAATAATAATAATAATAATAAAATAATACATAGTAATATAATAACAACAATAATTAACTAAACTGTAATTGTTCTTATTCTTATAAATATAAAGATAAATATTATAACTATAACTAATAACTAATAATTCATTAACAACAACATTAATCTTAACATCTTAACAATAATATTAACATTAACAAAAATATTAGTCTTAACATCTTAACAATAATATTAACATTAACAACAACATTAATTTTAACATTAACAACAACATCAATCTTAACAATAACATTAACTTTAATTAAACAATAACAATAACATGAATCTTAATGATAACATTTACAACAATATTAACATTAACGTTAGCACTACATTATCATTAACATTATTAATATTAATATTAACAAAATTAATTAACATTAATCATAATCCTAATTATAACATTATAACATTAACATTAACAATAATTATAACATCTAATAATTATAACGTTAACATCAATCTGTGAGAGAGAGAGAGAGAGAGAGAGAGAGAGAGAGAGAGAGAGAGAGAGAGAGAGAGAGAGAGAGAGAGAGAGAGAGAGAGAGAGAGAGAGAGAGAGAGAGAGAGAGAGAGAGAGAGAGAGAGAGAGAGAGAGAGAGAGAGAGAGAGAGAGAGAGAGAGAGAGAGAGAGAGAGAGAGAGGTGTGGAAGGGGTGCCAAGAGAGAGAGGGAGAGTTGCACATGAGCGAGCTGGCGTGCTCCAAGCTTGCACCAAGTCCACCCTGCAACTCCACGTGTGCTCGAAGTCCATTGCCTCCAAGCGTGCTCCAAGTCTACCTGCATCTCAAGCAACAAAATGAGATCAAAAGGAGGGATCAAAAGGAGATCAAAATCTCACTAATCATGAGAGAGAGAGGTCGTCGGGCATTAAAGTGACCTTAACCTCCCTCAACCCTGCATGCAATTCAAATCTACATGCAATTCAAAAATAGGGTTGGGAAGGAAATGGAGGTTTGGGAAGGAGATGGAGGTTCGGGAGATATCGAACCTCCAACCAAAATGATATATAGATATAGATTATGAGAAAAAGGTAAAATATTACAGCATCTCAGGGAAGATATCAAGAAGTACCTGCTCTACTCCTAAAAGCATGCACGTTTGTGTGCAACCAACTATTTCTCTGAAAGCTTCAATTTAGATGTATTCTTCTTGAAAGGATAATAGTCCTCCCTGATGTCGAAATAGTGTTTATATATCAGAGAAGTGAATGTAATGTAGACTTGGTCGGCAATGGCGAACATGAGAAAAGCAGCGGTTTGTTGGACATTGCTTTCTTCCTTTGGTTGGCTTTCTTCCTTTGGTTGGTCCCTTCACTGGCAACAAATTTTGTACTCTCTAATACCTCAATGACTAATTGCATTGTCTCTTCCATCGAATCCTCAACATTGTCTTCTTTTCTAGTAGTGGCTTGTGTCTTCTTTGGATTTTGACTTCTCATCTTTCAAAGTGTGTAATACAAAAGGCCATATATTGAATGTTCTCAATTGTTGGAACATTGAACTCTTCTCTCTCTCTCTCTCTCTCTCTCTCTCATGTATGGCTTTGAATGTGTAAGGCATTCTCAAAATTTTATGCTCGTCAAGAACGATGCAAGAGATTGTGTTGCTAGTGATTTGTGGTGCCTTTCATTGGAATTGCATTGGCTATTTGAAGAATACATCTCATTCTTATGAGAAATATTACAAAAAAATACAATTTTATATAAATAATAGTAAGACACTAAAATTTATAATAGCATTGAATGATTTGACTTTTTGAAAAATACATCTCCTTATGAGAAATATAACCAAATAATCATTTTATATCATTAATAATAAAATTTGAAATTTATAGCATAGACTTTGAGCTTGAATCGTTTGCCCAAGGTCCTACTGCCCTCCTAGTGTCCTTGCCGCCATTGATTGTACCTCCAAGGGGGGTTCCTCCATCTGTGGGAGACTCTCTCATCCTCCCCCCCCCCCCCCCTTCTCTCTCTCTCTCCTATGTAATAGGGATATACAAATCTATTCTATACTATATTTTGTCTCTTGGCTTGGTGAACTCTTGAACCTCCATGTTATTTTCCCAAGCTTGATTTTGAATTTGAATGTTGATGATGATAGAGACACATAATTATTGAGGCAAGATGAGGTCAATTTAATGCATGACGTCCTCTCTCTCTCTCTCTCTCTCTCTCTCTATGCCTCTCTCTTCTCATTGTCTCTTTCCCATTTTAGGTCTCCCGTCATTTTTGAAGCTACGTGGGTGTGGTGCAGGCAACATATGATGGTGATCATGGGAGTGACTAGTGCAGACAGCCTCGTGGTCTTCTTCGTAGGCAGGCTGGTTTTCCAGGTAGGTCTCTCTCTCTCTCTCAGGCAGACACAGCTCCCAGACACTCTCTTTTTGACCACTTGGTGTCGTGGTCTGCGTCGGGGGTGGTAGGAGAGTGGTGGGTGACCACACTCTCTCTCGACCACGTGGAGTCGTGGTTAGTGCCGGGCGTGGCAGGAGAGGGTGGGGGACACACACACACACACTCTCTCTCGACCACGTGGCGTCGTGGTTAGCGCCGGGCGTGGCAGGAGATGGTGGTGGATCAATGGCGAGTGTGGTAGGAGAGGGTGGGGGAGAGTGGTGGGCGACGGCATAGCGAACACACACACACACACACACACACACACTCTCGACCACGTGGCGTCGTGGTTAGCGCCGGGCGTGGCAGGAGATGGTGGTGGGTCAATGGCGAGCGTGGCAGGAGAGGGTGGTGGACGATGGCATAGCGAACACCCTCTCCCCCCCTCTCTCTCCTTCGCCTGACCACGTGGCGTTGGGGTCAACGTCAGGGCTGTGGATATATATCAGCAAGGGCCCCACGCTCTTTGCCCGATCGTTGGGTGACTGTGGGGCCCACAAATTAAAAGCCCCCTAAAAGGGGTATTGGTCTCGCCAGGAAGATCATCCCGAGCAGTGTTCATTTTTGCAAGTACCCTAGGTTTTTTCATGTGAAAGGCTTGTTAGCAAGTGCCTTTCTTATGGAAGGGCTTTTTCAAAACTTTGCCCTTCGAGAGTCGCCTATTCTAAATTTTGCCTTTCTAACTAAAAAAATACTATTTTACAAACTCCGGTTTAATCAATGTATAATCTCTTTGAACTGTTTTCTTGCCTTGTCATGTTCATTATTCTTTACAAAACTATAATACCAACAATGATACGATAAAATTTTCTACACTTAGTACACTACTTAGCTAATGATTTTAAGCATAACAAAATAAAATTGTAAATAATATCATGAGAATAAAGTGTAATGCTAGGAGGAAGGCTAGAGTTCAATTAGGCAAGATAGTTCAAAAGGGAAACAAGATAGTTCTATAATAATCCATGGTCACATATCAAAATAGCAACAGAATCAAAGCATACCATTACTCATGCTTTCTTACACCAACTCTGTTCCTACCACATTGACACTACGGCGAGTTTTCAATCCATCCCACGTGGCATAGATGGCATCCCAATCAACATCCAAAGGGTCTTTAGCACCATTATATGAAAGAAACATGAGTTGATTCAAGGTCTCCAATGACAGTCTATTGCGATCATTGGACTTGATATGATTCATTTTAGAGAATCCTCTCTCACAATCAACTGTGCTTGCAACAACAAGTAAGCATGAACGCCATAACTTTTTCATCTCTCCAAAGGCTTGATCAAACTCAATATCATGCCCACATAATTGCCATGCACCATGCATATTTTGACCTGGACATGTCCTCTTTAACTTCACCATAAAGTCTCCATACTCAAGCTTGCATGCATCAACATCAACAAGGGTCCCAAACTTTTCTAATAAGGCATTTATCCAAATTGCACCCATTGTGAAGCATCCACGGACATCATGTGGGTAATCCTTAGGGCTAAATATCTTTGCAGCCTCAAATAGCTTTAAATCGGCAAACCTCACATAAAGTGCAGATATAACTTTCTGTACAAATTGCTTGCCAATTTCAATGCAGCTCTCCCAAGTTGTCAATTGGATACATTTATCCTTAGGTCCCAACTGATTATTATGAAGAGTATGACTTTCCATAGCTCCAGCATTGTTGACTGGAAAATGCATGTATCCATCTTTAACTTGCTGATAAAACTTTGTGAGATATTGTGTCCCATGACCAAAGTCTCCCAATAAGAAGCGTGCCTCTAGAATATCTATAGTGACCATAAGCTCTGTTCCTATTGAGGTTATGTCTACTTGTTCAACTTGGAACTTTTTATTTAGAAGGTTTAAGTAGTGTAGCACATCAGCTAACAGATGTAGGAAGAATTCAACCTTGAATGAGGTGAACAACATATACAACTCTGCATTTTCCCTCATCCATATACGCAATAGAGCTGGCATCAATGTAACAAGCCTTTTCACTACTTGTCCTCTTGAGAGCCAACGAATCTCATGCACCTTCAAGAGCTCATGAACTGGTAGCTCAAATTCAATGGCTAAATCTTTCAATTCTCCATGCCTTTTGTAAGAACTACTGAACCATTTGTAAGACTTTCGAGCGGCCATTTCTACTATCTCAAAGATAGCCAGTGTAGACAAAGCATCCTTAGCTGCCAATGCATCTCTATGTGCTATACAATGAACTCCAACTAGGTGTGGTACCTCTCGTGCAAATCGGTTGACTAATCCATTTTGCCCAAGCATCACACTACATCCATCAGTGGAAAATCCTACAAGCTTAGATTTTGATAAACCAAAGCTGAGTAAAAACTCTGAGAGCCCATCATACAATCCCTTTGCTGTTCCATTATGTGTTTTCAATAATGAAACAAATCTATTACGTACATATCCATTGCCCTTATCACATAAATATGTGATACATACGATCATGTGGTGATCGTTAGAAACATCCGTGCTCTCATCCACCATCAGTGAGTACAAGGGACTTTCACAAATCTCTGCCTTTGCTTTCTCATACAAGTGTTTGTAGCATGCCTCCAAAAACATATGAGCAGAAGATGAAGAAAGATAGGATGCATAACTTGCTTGACTAGGTACATATGGTGCCCCAAAAAATACTAATTCCTCAACATTCTTTTGAAAGTCTGAAATAGGCTTATCCCTGATCGCAATGAAATACATCACTTGAAGCAACACTCTGACCCGTGCAACCCTTTTGTCTACCTCTGCTTGATCCATATTGTGCAAATGTGTATCAAGAGGTAAAGTTGATCTGTGCTCTTTCTCTGCCCATAAGAACTTTGCTTTGTTGTGTTCTTTGGACTTTTCGTGCATCTCCAATGATGGTCGTTGGAGAACTGTGCTACCAATATTAGCAAAAACATTGCTCATCTTAAAGTGTGTACACATCTTGCAACGGATTCTTTGTTTGCCATCTGCATCATGTATAGCATAGCTCCATGGAAAGTACACCTTCCAATGTTCCTGATATACACGCTGACCCTTTGCTTTTTTTGACACTGAACCTTCATAGTCTAAAACTGCATCCACATGTGCCTCATATTGTTCTCTTACTTCATGTATGCTTTGTAGTACATTCACATTTTGTTCCATGTGAATGTTGTCTTCCTCCTCTTCTAACCTCACATTGAGGTCCACATTCACATTCCTTGTAGGATGTGTGTATGCACTAGAGCTTGCATTTGAAACATCATTGTCTCCAACACTATTGGGCATATCCTCTATTGATTTTCTCTTTCGCAAAAAAGCCATTGAGAGGCTTAATTGCTGAGAATCCTTTTTAGGGCGTCCAATTCTTGTCGAGAAGGCCATAACTTCAAATGCAACTGGCCATTATCAATAACAATAAGCTCATAAGTTTCAAATAAAGAAATAAATTTCAAAGGTCACATCAACTATTTTATGTCATTTATATCTTAGTAAGGTCAAGGTTTCACCCATCCATTATATGAATTGTGGTTTCATTTCTTAGTCAAATTAATGAAAAGCGACAAACCAAAGAAAAATGAGGATATCCTTGATAGTAAATGTAAAGAAAAAATGATTAACTTTTTTGAAGACATAATGTTGAAGCATACACTATAAAGTGTATACTAGCATTTGACTAAGGCCATTGATTAAAACATTTCAAGTACTTATGTTTTGGGCATACATGTAGAGATTTGATGATAGTCACTCTAAGAAGTTTTCCTAATATCTCTTTTTATTAAGCATTTTCCATATTGCAAATTGCAATGGCCATAGTACATACCTGTGTGGCGTGTCACGTGTGCTGCTGCGTGCATTCCTCTGGAGAGTTGAGTCTTGACTCTCGACTCTCAGCCTTCAAAGTTCAGGCTTCAGCTCTGGCTACGTTGTTGTGGATAGTACGTCTAGACTCTAGAGTCCACGGGTGATGGAAATCGCTGGAATAAAACTGGCAAGAAAAAGTGAAGACATTATTAAGTTGGAACTTGGAACTTGGTAAGTTGGTGGAGGTGTGCACTGTGCAGCAGAACTTGGAAGAAGCGTGTATTGGAGTGGGAGCCTGGAGGCTTGGAAGTTGGAAGCCTTGAGGCTTGGAGACTATTCTGGAGTCTAGACCCACCTGGAGCTGCGAGAAGTGGAGCCTAGAGGGCCGAGGCTGGCCGCTGGAGTTGCGAGTTGGAGCCTGGACACTGGACAGTGGAGTTGGAGGCTGGACACTAGAGCTGGAGCCTGGAGTTGCGAGTTGGAGTTGTGAGTTGGCCGCCGCTGCTGGGGCTGGAGTTGGAGCCTGGAGGCCCTCGCGAGTCACCCTGCTGGCGGCTGGACGGTGGAGGTGCCGAGTGACGAGTCTGGACTCGCGAGTCGCAACTCGTTGCGAGTGGCTCTGCTGGGCGGCTGGAGCCTGGGCACCGGCCCCCGAGGCAGACTGCAGTGGAGGCTCGACTCGACTCCCGAGGGTCAAGGGCCGTAGCGGGCCGCGGCGTAGCCTGTAGGCGGCTGGAGTTGGAGCTTGGACTCTGGAGGGTCGCGAGTCCTCGCGACTAGCAAGTCGGTGCTGGCGGCAGCCTGCAAGCCGCAAGGTTGCAGGCGGCAACAGCTGCCCAGTGCCTCGTACCTACAGGCTACAGCCTACCACTGAATAGGCTACCAGACTACGTCTACGTCGCAGCACCTTGGCCAATGGTAGCTGCAGACTGCAGTTCCCAACTTCCCAGAGGGTCTGTCACCGTCTGGACTTCGAGGACCGAGAGGCGAGCTGCGACATGCGAGACTCAGACTGTCACTATCAAGAATCCAATTTTCTTCATCGAGTCGTACTCAGTCTGTGGCTTTTAGGTTAAAAATTAGGGGTCTTGGAAGTTGGGGCTTGGGCTGCGAGCGTTGGGCACTGAGTGGGCACTGGGCACTAAGAAGTTCGGTAGGCATCGGGCGACGGGCGGCCAGTCACTAGCCTTTGTGACTCTAAATAATATTAATTAATTAATTTTTAAAATAAAAAACTGCCCTTCTAAAGCAAGGTCAGAAAAAATCTGCCTTTCGTGAAGAAGGGCAAATTTTTTATCTTGGCCTTCTGTGACAAGGCCGTAAAATTTTTTGCCTTCTCTTGAAGGTCAAAATGCTTATAGAAGGGCTCAGCAACCCTAAAAAAAAAACCCTGATCCCGAGTATCGAACGCTGTATCCCCGATCCCATACAGTGAAGCTTTAAAGCAAGCGCCCGCGAATCGCATTGATGAAGGCTATGTATCTCGTTTTAACTTGATTTTTAAAAAACAAAAAGGTTGAGAGACCGGCAAGCAAACGGGAGTTACCGGCACGTCCCCATAAAAGCGGGACCCATGCTGAAATTTATCTTCGGCCCAACGTCAGTCGTGGCAGGAGACGATGGTTGGTGATGGCATGGTGGGACGGCGAGGCGGCAGACAACGGTCTAGTGGGACCGCGGGAGGTTAGACGTGGTGAGACAACGGACGACGTGGTGGGACCATGCGAGGCAGATGTGGAGGGAGGGCGACGTTTTTAATTCATTGTTAATTATTTTAAATTATATTAATATTTTAATTATATATATAATTATAATAATTAATCGTAGTTTTTACTTAATTAAGTTATTTAATCGTTAACATATAATTGTTAATTAATTATTATAGTTATTAATAGCTAGTTGAAAGTTGATTAATTAATTAATGGTTTATAATAATAATGATAATTAATGTAGTTTAGTTATTGTAAAGGTTAATAATATAAGATTAATAGCGTTAATATAATATAATAGTTATATAATTTAGTTATTATAAAAGTTAATAATATAGTATTAATACTAAGTAATTATATTATAATTAGTTAAATTAAATGGAATACATATAATATATATAATTAGTAATTAATTTAAATTAAACAAAATAGATATAATTAGTAATTAAATTAAATAATTATTAAAAATTATAGTTATTAATTAGTTAATTAATAATTAGTTGATGGTTGATTAGTTAATAAATAAATAAATAATTAAAATTAATAGTTATGATTATAATTATATGGTTATAGTTATAATATAAATATAACATATATAATATGTCAATTAATTAAAGTGATTCGCTATTACTATTATTATTATTATTATGATTGTTATTGATATACATGAAATGTATTAAAAAGGTAAGTATGTACAATTGGGGATCCTTCCCCTATCAAGCAATCTCATGACTTACAAGGCTACCCCTTTGCATTAAGTTCTACAAAAGGACTTGATGGAGCTATTCTAATTGGATGAAACGAGGTGAGTTTATTTGTTTATTTGGCTGAGGTGCAGCTTGCGATCCATTATCAATGTCCAATATGGAAGGGGGCTTGGGCTTGAGCTATTGGGGGGAGCTGCATAGATTGGTTCAGAAGTGGCGAAGAGAGAGGGCTATCATGGGAGCTATTGGGTATGGTGGCATGAGGGTTACTAGTCATTTGATCCGTCGTATTATCCATTGTAGAGGGGCTTCCAGTGGCCCAAGAAATTGTTGATGGTGAACCCCAATCAGGTGAGGTAGAGAAGACATCGCTTGGAATCCTGATGGTGTAGTCCCTAGTCGTTGTAGTATTTATAATGCTCTGGAACAGTTCAGCAATCTCCTTGATTTTAGTTTCTCTTTTGAGCATTTGGTACCCAATCGTATGATGGAGGTTTGCATGTCATGCATCGCTAATTTTCGGGCATCTCTTTGAACTTGCCAACAAAGATCTACTTTAAGTTCAGGGAGCCAATCAACATCTTTACCATTAAATAGTTTTTCATTGTGAACAAGCTATAGGGACCATAGAAACATTCTGCATATCAAGGTCCACAAGGAGGGGGGAGGCCATTTACTTCACCGGGAGGATTTCTTTCCATGTCAGTTTATATGGATGGCCGGGAAGATGAACTCTTGTAACTAGTTGATATAGCACTTGTTACTTGGGCATAAAATAAAAAGGTGAACGATGGTTTTGTAATCCCTCTTGCACTGTGGACAAAGGCCATTGCCTATCTTGATACGTTTTGCTTTGACTTGGGTCTAGACCGCCTTATGGAGTATGAGCCATAGCAGATGAGAGATCTTCAGGGGGAGGTAGGGGGTCCATATTTGTTGAAAACGATGTTTCCATTGACAATTATTCCAGTTAAGAAGCCATCTCTGATTGAGGGCAACGATCAGTTTACTGTTGTTCATAGATAACTTGGGCAGAGGGAGCAGAGAGGACTTGGTGTTCCACCCAAAATCCTTCATCTTAACCTGCACATTACACTGAATGAGCATTGGGTTAAAATCTTGCCAGATTCTTTTTCGGTCTTGAATGAACCTTAAGTCTTCGTTGTTGAGCTTGTACTGCCTTTTGAGCTCTTCAGGATCCCTCTAGGTCCTATTGTCCTTGTCCCAAATGTCCAACCAAATTTTGATTCCTTTCTTGTTAAGTTTGGAGGCTATCCCATAGTGATGAGATTCAATTGGGGGAAGAGTGAGGCTTAGCTAGATGGAGTCTTTTCCACTCTATATCCTTGACTTTTGGGCTGTAGGGATGGCTACCAGCCTTTTATATTGCTGCCATGCTTTCCAGATACGTTTGACTAGTGGGGATGTAGTGCGGGATTTATACTCGTATGGGGAGACTAGTATGGTGTGGATTGGTAGGTCTTTAAAACGGGAGTGTTGATGGAAGTGCACTTGCCATTTACTCTGCAGAGTTACATAAACATGCCAAATATTTGTATGGTGTTGTGTGCGAGACAAACCACACCCAGAGTGTTCTTCAACAAGTCTCGAGTGGTTTGGGTAGTGAAGTAAGGGAACTTTCGACAATTGTCTCTGAGACAAGCAAGTTGATGAGTTTGTTGGTGAATGATATGTGGGCATCATTTTGGAGGCTTGGAGATAACCACAAGCTTGTGATTTGCCAAAGGGGTTGTCAACTACAGTTCTTGTAGTTTCAAATGAATGTTAATAGGTTTAATGCCTTACTATAGCAATCGAGTCATCAAATGAATGGTCACAATTGAGGACTTGCTCAGGATGAAGCTTATGATCTATTATTGTCTCGCTTATATTATTTTAAAGTGCTTGGGCCACCACTTTTTTGTGATAATGTGTGCTTCCTTTTTGTGAAGCCTACATTGGTTTTGATGTAATGAGGCTAAACTGAGTAAGATGTATTGGGTACCTGTAATGTGATGTGATGCCTCTTTCTTGAGGTTTGATCTGTAGAAAGAATTATCATGTGTTGCAGTGTCGATAGAACTTTATTGATTTTTACAATGTAATGCATATGAGAGTAATATTCTCTATGAAATGCTTGGTGCATGATCTAATTATAATAGTTGAATATTCACCTCTCTCTTTCTCTCTCTCTCTCTCTCTCTCTCTCTCCAATATTTGGTTCAATTTATTAGAACTTGGATTAGATTAGAATAAAATGCATTTTTCTCTCTTTTAAAGAGAGTTTGTAAACATTGATCACATTTATAATTTTGAGTATGTATCCATTGCTTGGGATGAAACTCATAAGCTACAATTGCCTTGCTTATTGTAAAATGCTTGGGCCACCACTTTTTGTGAAGCTTGCATAAATTTTGAGATGCAATGAGTGAAATGTAATGGGTACGTACAATGTGGTGCCTCTTTCTTGAGGTTTGATCTATAGAAAGACTTATTATGTCTTACAATCTAGAAAGAAAACTTAATTGATTTTTGCAATGTAATACATATGAGAGAGTAATATTCTCTATAAAATACTTAATGTTTGGTTTAATTTTAATATCTAGCATTTAACATTTGGATATGGACAACTCTCTCTCTCTCTCTCTCTCTCTCTCTCCAATATTTGGTTCAATGTATAGGGACTTGCATTGGATTGGAATAATATGCATTTTTTCTCTTTTGAAGAGTTGTAAACATTAAATACATTTTAATTTTTAAGTATATGTTTATTGGGTAAACATGAGTGTTTGTAAGTTGAATGTCCTATTGCAACAATTGAGCCATCTCGACTGAACTTATTGAGTGAAATCTCTCTCTCTCTCTCTCTCTCTCTCTCTCTCTCTCTCTCTCTCTCTCTCTCTTATAGTTATGGTTTTTTTGGGTCTTTTTTGATTTGGGTTTGGGTTGATTTTGATTTTGATTACTTGCATTTTAAAGTGCATTGACACGTGCTTTGTGTAATGTTGTGTGCTTTTCTTTTATGAACTTGCATTTCATGGGCTAAGAAATTATGCAACACTTTTGATGTGACAAACTTGAACTAAGCTAGACTAGATGTATCAAGTTTAGAGGTTAGCTCAGAAAAATGTATTACCTCTTGCAATTTGTGAAGAAAAAACTCGGTTACTATTTTCGTCATGGCAAAGATAATTCTTGAATCTCCATCAAGTCTCTAATAAGTATTGGCATAATTTCATGTTAAATACATATGCGTTGGTTTCTCTCTCTCTCTCTCTCTCTCTCTCTCTCTCTCCCTTTGTATGTGTGTGTGTGTGTGTGCATCCATTGCATTTAGAAAAGTAATTGATGATGAAAAAACTTTGAGGATCATTTAGATGTCCAGTTTGTACTTAGAGAATTGTGTTTGTAATTACATGTAGATCATGTGTAGAGAATTTAATGTTGAATAATATTAAATGCATGTGCATTTGTTTGGGTCTCTCTCTCTCTCCCTCTCTCTCTCAACTCTTAGTTACACCCATCTATAACATTCAAGGAAGTTATTAGTGTTGGAAATAATTTAAGAATCCTAATGTTTTAGATATATTTGGGTTTGACTTATATGCTTTGGGGGATCGGTTTGTTGGTTAGATATAAATTTTCTTTGTCTGTCTTTGGATTAGATATATAATTATATAGAATATAATAATGTATGATTTTGATTTTGGCCACTAGCATTCCTTATTCGTAGGAGCACATTGTTGATTTAAATTACTACAACGTTTTGACATATGTGATTCTAGATTGATTCTACTTTTAAGTCTTTTTGAAAATACTAGTCCCAATCAAGTCTCTTCTTGAAAGAATGCATGGCCTCTCTTGACATGCAGGCTTTGTGAGACTTCAATCAATACGAGATTTTTGCATCAGATAACTAGCAGAGATTATGTGTTACATATTCATAGGCATAGTCTTAATTCTACGCGACATAGATGATGACAAGTTGGTAGGCTTAGGGCTCAAATGGCAAAACATGACTAGAGGGGGTACAAAGAGATGTGTTCTATAGTTGAGTGACATAACATTTCACAGGGAGGGGCTCTAAATCATGGTAGCTTGATTCATGTAGGAGTTCATAGTTTGATGCATAGTATGCAAAATATGCCTTCTCACATTGGGATTTTAAATAGAAATAGTAAATTGATTGAGCATCAATTTGCTATGAATTATAATTGCGATATTGAAAATCACAAAAATCTAAGAAATCCTATGATTAATGAGTCATATGTCAATAATGCTCCAACCTTGAGTCCTCAAAATGGAGGGTTTTGCTCCATTTTACATGCTTTGCCTGCAATGGATATTCATCCTGCAATTGCCATATTGCTATTTCAAGGCCCGATTATGCATTCCATGGGAAGTTTTTCTGAGATGTGTGAGCGATGTTTGGCTAAATAATATGGAGATGTGAGACTCAAGTGCAAGGGATTGATTTTGTTTGGTAAACATTGCTATTGAAATGGAAAAGTAACATTGCCATTGTTGCAACATCCACCATAGCCATTGCATAATTTGTTGCATGGTATGCATCCTCAAAGTAGACTATTTAAAATAATATACGAGCATACAATAGTGCTCTTACATTTGTGTCACTTGGTGCCAATGTTGAGTTTTTGTCTGTTGTAGGGAATTCTTATACCTTTGTGCATGACTCCATTTATCATTTTATAGGCCCTTTGCTTCCTAATGTACAAGCAACAACATGAAAGGCCAAGATTGGCACAAATTTATATTTATATACTGAGCATGAGTTATCTAATCGGTTGGATGTTATGCCTAGTTTATTGTCAAATTTACTTGGGGAGCTTCAGCTTATGATGCATCAACATAATATATATTTAGATCCAAGGGTATGCAATTGCAAAACAATCCCTTCCATGATTTAAGAATGACTATTTTTTGAGTTCAATAGGCTAATAGACAATACTAAGCTCTAGTGGCCCATTGAGGTTGCGGCTATCATGCCAGGACAAGGCGATGAGAATACTCTTGATCATTGAGACATACATGGACAATGTATTGCTATTTCAAACTTGCATAGGGCATATATACTAATGCTATATCTTATAATAGTGTTAATATTCCAATTAATATACATGGATTGTCTAATAAAGAATGTGTTACTCATATGTAATTTTATGCATTTTGACTACAACTACATGAGGACACAGAGGTGTGCATGTTGCATAGTGGTAGATTGTTGCAACAATTTATTGTTGATGCTTATTGTAGTATAGAGCAATGTAAGTTATCTTGGTGTTGTCAGAATCAATCACTCTTACGCTCGAAAGCTTATAAGGGCTTGGCAGATATGATGGGAGTGATGGATGATGGGCCAATGAAAATTGTTGGTGCCTTTGTTGGGAAAAGGGTGGTTTTGCCATCTTCTTTTATTGGTGGGCCAAGGCATATGTATCAGTTGTATTAAGATGCCATGGCTATAGTGTGGAGTAAGGAAAAACTTGATCTCTTTATAACAATGACATGTAATACAAAGTGGTCAGAGATAACTAATGCCTTGTTGCCTAGACAGACTGCTTATGATTGTCCCGATTTGACTACCTGAGTCTTTCATAAAAAACATGCTGATATGATGCATACATTGTTGAAAAGGAACCTATTTGGGAATGTTGCAAGCTATGTTAGTGTGATTGAGTTTCAAAAGTGAGAGCTACTGTATTCTCATACTTTGCTAATTTTGGAGCACCCTTTTAAATCCTTTGAAGCATGCCATTATGATAGATTTGTTTGTGCTAAGTTTCTTGATAAAGAAAAGTTTTCAACTTTGTTTGAAACTATCTCAAAATGCAATATCCATGGTCCTTGCAGTGCATTGAATCCCAAGAGCCCTTGCATGCGCGGTGGTCAAAGTACTAAAAAATTTCCTTGAAGGTTTGTGAATGTGACAACTATTGATAGCTCTGGCTATCTTGTTTATAGAAGACGGGATGATAGAAACAAGATCACAATAAATGGTAATACTATTGATAATCGATGGATTGTTCCATACAATCCTTACTTGAGTAAAAATACAATGTACATATAAATGTTGAGGTATTCTCAATGGTGGGAGCTGTTAAGTATATATACAAGTGACATGATCGTGCAACTATTAAATTTTCTATTGGAAACCGAGGGTTGAATGGTACAAGCATCCGTGAAGTGGATGAGATTAAGAGTTATTTAGATTCATGATATGTTTCATTTTCATAAGCATGTTGGTGAATATATAACTATACATTACACAATGAGAAGCCTAGTATATAGCAGTTGCAGGTGCACTTGACTGATGAGAATTGTGTGGTGTTTCAACATATAGACAATATATTAGATGTTATGCAAAATGAAGATATCAAGAAAACTACTCTTATGGAATGATTTGTATGCAATTGTATTCATCCAGAGGCTTGAGCTATTTGCTATCAAGACTTCCCAGTGTATTGGATGTGAAATGCACAATGAAAGGTGTGGATGAAGAGAAAGCTTGGAAATACATGTGGTTGAATATACTTTGTGCCGCCTACATCTAGTGAGTGTTATTACTTGTGAATGCTCTTAACAGTGTCTCGAGGATGTATGTCTTTTGAGGATTTGCATACTATTGGCAATATGATGTACAATACTTTTAAGGAAGCCTGCATTACAAAGGGCATGTTAGAGGGTGATGACAAGTGTGCTGTGTGCTTGGAAGAAGCTGCCTCTATATAGATTGGTGCCCAATTGTATGCTTTGTTTATTGCAATTTTGGTCTTCTATGAGCCTACGCAACCTGGTCAGCTTTGGGATAGGTTTATGACACCAATGGTAGAGGATATTCTATATAATTTACAGTTAGAACCTCATCGAACATATTCTCAGTTGTGTGCTAACCCTCTTCTAGAAGATGAATATGCATATGATATATTGGAGCAATGTAGAGTTTGTGTTTCTATGGAGGCAATGTTGAATGACAGATAGAGAGTTGCATATAATGCAGTTATAGACGCTATTGCTGCAAACTCTAGGGATGTTTTTTTAAAAGATGGTCCCAATGGGTCTGGAAAGACATTTCTTTACAAGTGTTTGCTTGCTAGGGTGCGCAATGATCAACATATAGCATTAGCAACGACATCATTTGGCATTGCTACTTTGCTTCTACAGGGCAGTTGTATTGCTCACTTGAGGTTTAAAATTCCATTGGATCTAGGTAATCGATCCACTTGTAATATTCCTGTTCAAAGCAATCTTGCTCAACTGTTGAGATGGTTGAGCCTTATTTTGTGGGACGAGGCTTCCATGATGCACATGTTTGAATTTGAAGTAGTTGTTGGACAAAATTTAAGAGATATTATGAGTTATGATAAACCATTTGGTGGAAAGGTCACTTGGAGGTGATTTTATGCAAATCTTACCCATCGTGATGAAGGGATCTTGTGAAGATAGTATGTCAATTGTTGGTGATATGATGGATAATGGATTTATTAGTTGGATTCAAGGGATAGGGGATGGAGTGGGTATTACAGAGAATTGTGATAAGTTACATATTCCATCTAGCATGGTATTAAAAGGACACTCTATTGAAACCTTAGTTGATAGTCTATACAATGAAGTGTCCACAATGAGAGACTTTGGAGCATATTTTAGCGAGTGTACTATACTTGCAATGCGGAATACAAAGGTGGCTTCTTTGAATCATCACACATTGCAATCGATGCAAGGAGAAGTTATACAATACTATAGTGTGGATTCAATTGCAAAGATTGATGATAGCTCATTTTTATACTTTGTACATCATTTAAATACAGTAGATCTTGGAGGTGGATTTCCTTCCCATCTATTACTGCTAAAGATGAATGCACCTATTATTCTACTTAGGAACTTAAATCCAGGAAAATGTCTGTGTAATGGTACACGATTGATATATAAGGAATTCAATAAAAAGGTGATAGATGCTTAGATAATAATAGTAACAAACGTAGGGGGATGATTTTTCATTCCTAGGATCACTTTTATTCCTATCACTTTGTAATTTCCATTTACTATGACAATTCATACGTTACAGGGCCAAACTTTGTCTACTTTTAGTCTTTACTTAAAGATACGAGTATTTACACATGGATAGTCATTTTCAAGGGTGAAATCCTCATGCGGTGTGAGAGTCTTGCTGGATGAGAATGGTAGTGTTGTGAATATCACAACAAACATTGTGTACAAGGATGTACTTCAGAAGATGCAATAAGGTGTATTGCTTTTTTTCATAGATGCATACATAGATGTATTTTTTGGAGGGTGAAATGAAATGCTTTCTTTTTTGCAGAGATATATCTATTGAAATTTGACAGCTTTGTAGTCCCTGCTTGGCACATATGTGAAATGGCCTTTATGCTATATTCAGTTGGCACACACTCAGTGGTAAACTGATTATTTCCTATACTATGTTTAAGTGTTTACTCAACTTTTGTAGATGCCTACTCCAAGCTGGGGCTATTATCTAGCTTCTGAGTAGTATCAGAAGGAATTGTAGTGTATCTTACATACAGTGACAATGCATGATATTATAAGAAGAACACTTGCAAGGGTCATTGAGGGTTTATATGATGATATTAATATAGAGATTTTACTTCCAGTTTTTATTGAGGTGGTGCATTGTGGATATTCTTAGTGTTTTCAAGTGTATATGGGTGAAGCCAAACGGGATAAGAGGTTTCGACGATCTCGCACTGATAAAATACTAAGGGGGTGGCCTATGTATGAATTTAAAGACCTCAATTGTTTTGTGATATTACATCAAGCTATGACAATCCCTATCAAGTGGTTTGCAGATGTTAGGCCAAGTATTGTTATTCTAATGTTAAGTAATCTTTGTCAATTGTTAGATGTGTTTACGTTTATGTTGTGGCTTTTTAAAATTTTAGCTGCAAGAAAGAGAGGAAAGACTATCATGTCCCCTATACCATCACCAAGAAGAAGAGTGGCGATGGGACTTGCTTTACCTAGTGATGTTGTATTGGAGAATGGGATTTTTCCTAGTGATTCCTCAAAGAAAAGAAAGCTTCATTTTGGTTAGGCTTTATGGGAAGTTTCTAAAATTTTTTAACATTTGGATACAGATGCATAGGCATAATCAAGGAGTAATGCTTTGTGGTTTGTTGATACTTGACTTTGTGGTGCAAAGTTATTAGTGCAGCCTCTAAAACAAACTTTGGTTTCGGGCTCTACTTCACTTGTGTGGCTTATTAATTTTGAGAGTCTGTTTGTAATGCTTCAATACACTTAAAGCTTTGTGGTGTATTTCGTGCATATTTCATTTATGCTTCATTTCAACATAGCAATGTTATTTCTCATTGTAACATCCAAGGATCATGTAGAGCTACTTCTAACTTTGAGTAGAGTAAGTATGTATACAAGTTTACAAGTTTGGTGCATGGTCATTTCATGTATATATGAGTCGATGTACTCCTAGATGCAAATGCATGTCTACCCTTTTATACATGCATGTAAGAGACAGAGAGAGAGAGAGAGAGAGAGAGAGAGAGAGAGAGAGAGAGAGAGAGAGAGAGAGAGAGAGAGAGAGAGTGTGTGTGTGTGTGTGAATAGAGAGGGGAGAGGTTTAAAGGGGTGAGAGATAGAGGGGTTGTGAGTAGAGGAGAGGGATAAAAAAGGGGAGGGATGGAGAGGTGAAAAGGGGGGAGGGAGGAAGAGATAGAGGTTGCAGAGGGAAAAGAGAGATACAAAGGGGAGGAGGGAGGAAATGAGGAAGATAGATGCAAGAGAGAGAGAGAGAGATGGGTAACAAATATATGAGAGAAAAGTCACAAAGAGAGAAGGGGGGTGAAAAGGGGTAGGGAGAGGGAGGAAGAGAGAGAAAAAATAGTGAGAGAGATTCATGATAGAGAGAAGATAGTGAGCAAGCATGTGATTTCTTACACTCAAGGATATAAAATATGCATTTCGTATGTCTTTTGTTTATGGTCTGGTGCAATGTTATTTCTAATTGTAACATCCAAGGATCATATAGAGCTACTTCTAGATATCATACAAAGTAAGTATGGGTAAAGTTTACAAGTTTGGTATATAAAAGGCATTGCATACATATATGAGTCTCTATACACCTAAATGCAAATGCATGTGTACAGGAGAGAGAGAGAGAGAGAGAGAGAGAGAGAGAGAGAGAGAGAGAGAGAGAGAGAGAGAGAGAGAGAGAGAGAGAGAGAGAGAGAGAGAGAGAGAGAGAGAGAGAGAGAGAGAGAGAGTGTGTGTGTGTGTAAAAAGAGAGGGGAGAGATGTAAAAATGGTGTGGGAGAGAGGGGTTGCAAATAGAGGAGAGGGATAAACAAGGGGAGGGAGGGAGAGGTGGAAAGGAGGGGAGAGAGAAAGCGATGGGTGTTATAGAGAGAGGAGAGAGGTAAAAAGAAAGAGAGAAAAATCACAGAGAGGAGAGGTGTGAAAAAGGGTAGGGAGAGAGAGAGATTGGCAACAAATAGTGAGAGAGATTCCAAAAAGAGAGAAAATAGTGAGCAAGTATGTGACTTCTTGTACTCAAGGATGCAAAAGAAGAATATGTGTTCATGTTATGGTTGTGCAATAGTATAGATATTGTAATTGTGTATAGACTAGCATGTGATAGTGAAGCATGTGATGTTTTTATACTCAAGGGTGGCAAAGTTACTGTGCGATAGAGAAGCGAAGCTGCCCTGCTTCACTTCCGTCACACCCAGCTTCACGACAGCTTTGTTGCCACAAAGCAGGATAGAGTTCCTTGTGCAAGAAACACTAGTATACATTAATATATATGTCTTGTTTTTTGGTTTAATATATGTGTGTATATATGTACATGTTGGATGCGCATGCACACACATATATACACATACACACACACATCTCGATCTTTGGTTTAATGTATGTGTGTATATTAATGCATACTTAAATACATTAATATTTTGATATTTTTGATGATGCCTATTAAATGTGTGGTATGTATTTTTTTTACATGTTTATGTTGGATGCATTAACACACACACACACACACACACACACACACACACACACACACACACACACACACACACACACACACACACACACACACACACACACACACACACACACACACACACACACACACACACACACACACACACACACACACACACACACACACACACACACACACACACACACACACACACACACATGCATACATAAAATATATATCTCAGTTTTATTATGTTTAGGGATGTGTGTATTAATATATTCTTGGTTTTATGTATGTTTGTATATTAATGCATACTTAAATGCTTTGATGGGGCTCATGAAATGTATATAATATTAAATGTGTGCATATGTATTTTAGTGTGTTTGAAGTGGCTCTCTCTCTCTCTCTCTCTCTCTCTCTATCTCTTTGTGGACGTATTCATTTAAAATGTATGTTTTTAAAAATTCAAGTAAAAGTATCCTGGTTACAAATATATGTTTTAACACTACTCATCATGGATCCATCCCTAGTTTTTTTGTGCTCTTCAACTCCAAATCCAAGTCAAAGTTTTAGCTTGACTATGTTAATGGTTGATAATGATTGTTTAGATACTTTTGAATGATAAATTGTGATGTTTCCATTACTTAGTTTATTGTAATGAAGGAGACCTAACTGTCCTAACTAAGGGGAAAGAGAGAGAGAAGGACTGTAGAAGAAGAGGGAGAGGAGAGAGAAAGGAAAGAAGAAGAGAGAGAAAGAGCAAGAGAGAAAGAAGAAGAGGAAGCCATGGAAGCTTGAGAAGGT
>NW_028230095.1:0-27424 GCF_053477565.2 Lygodium microphyllum | reverse complement strand
CCGTAGATATTCTAGATATTGGGTCAAGTTTAAAAACCATCCTGTTGAAGAAGCCCAATGGATGCACGCTAGAGACTTAAATGCTTTCCCCACTGTGTTATCTCCACATTGAGCTAATAGCAATTGAGGACAATTGCTATCCCACCCCAGGGGTATGATGCCAGGAGGCATATTTCACGGTGGATTTCGTGCCACGGTGGATTCTGTGAGGTTTTACGGTGGATTCCGTAAACTTTTGTTTACCGGGGCTCATACACAAAGTGGATTCTTTGTGCGAGAAGTTGATGGGGATGCCTATCCTTTTTGGGCGTTTCATTAATTTAGTGTGTACATGGGTGATTCCATAGCGGGTGATTCCGCAAAATACATATTAATTTAATAAACATTTATGAGTTTAGAGTGCGCACTCGTGATAAATTAAGGTTATGATTGATTTCTAACCAGTTGATTTATTTATGTAGCTGAAGATTGCTAGGTATTCACTTTTGTCGGTTTAATTGTATTATTTTACTAACGATTGTGAATGCTTTAGTTGATGTGTAGAGATAGCAGCAGTGGTGGAGGAAAGCATTGGAGGATAGCGTGTATTCGAGTTATCACTTATATTTTGATGGGTGCATACCTTAGGCATGGCGCCTATATTTTGTCGCTCCTATTTATTAAGGCGTTGGATATTTATTTATTATTTTGTATGCGCATGGGCGCACGATTATGATATTTGTATTTGGACATTGTATTGGGTATGCCTGACTTTTTGGGCGCCCACCCATTAGCTTTATTTCTATTTTGTGCTAAAGCAAACTCAAAAGCCAAAAGCGTGCTATTTTGTAATTTGGGCTATTATTTGAGCTTAAAGATGATTAATACATAAAAATACATACTTTGTGGAGCGCTCACACAAGGCATGGGGGGAGATTGCACCCAATTGGTCTCTTGTTCATGTCGTGCATGCTTTTTACCTTGAGTTTTGTGCAAAAAGTAGAGTTCTTTTGTTCTTGGGGACCTTACGGCACTCACTACGCGAGCATACAGCATCCGATTTGTGCACCATTTTTGCAATATTCACAACTTCATAAGGTATGTTAGAAATGGTTGTGATTTGATGCTTGGCTATTGCATGAGGTTATATTCTGCATTACATTTACAGAACAAATGCACGAAATGAAGGAAGCATTAACATTGGCACAAAAAACTATTTCTGAGCTAATGGAAAAGGTTGATAATCTAGAAAATATTAATTAGTCATTGCAAGAAAAAATACTGTGCTTGAAAGAAACTCCAATAGGGTTTAGACAGAGAAAAAGACCACTTAAAAATATAATGGACTTTTGTAGTCGGGTGAAGAAAAGGATACTAAATCTTGCAAAGAGATGTGTCTTTAATATTTCAAGTATTAATATTTGAGAGAACGATGAGAGGATTAAGCTTATTAAAGAAACCATGACAAAGAAGGACATTATAAGGATTCTTAAATCACCTGAAAATGTAGACTTGAGAAGCCAAACTCTGAAAGAGTTAGTGAAAGATTTAAAAGGAACAGTTAAACCAAATGAAATAGTGGAGACATGTGACAGTATGGGTATCAGTTCATAGAGGTTATTGTTCTCTCTCTAAATTGTGGTTTACAAATCTTAAATGTCATAGAATAAGTGCATTTGGTTTGCCTCGGCCTCTTGCAGTTTCAATTGCTAGGACAGCTATGAATCATAGGATTCCATATGTTTTCGGGAATTGTATTCATATAGAAGAATCCATGCCCAATGAAAAACATAAAACAAAGGCCTTTTTGAATACAACACATTTAATAATATTTGGATTGATCTTAAAAGAGTCCAGATTGCAATGGTCCATATGTATAAATTTATTGTCCAAGAATGTTGTGGTATTTTGAAGTTTGCACTAAAATTGGATGAAGCACAAATTCAAAAGGGACAAACGATGGAAAGAGTCAGCATCTCTATCATGAATAGGGCATTGGATTACAGTACCGGGCAAGGAGCCAAAACAACAATTTAAGATACAATCTGAGTTGGAGCTTTGGTGGATTGGTGCGGCCCAAGTACCAACCGAAAGTCATGAAATCTTGAAATGATTATTCTCTCATACAGGTAGTCCTGATATTATAAAGTCTCAAAGTGAAGGTGAAATGTTGATAGTCGATGGTGTTGGTAGTTTTAATGTTGAATGGCATATGAGTGCTGACTTAAAAACTATAAAATGTATGCTTGGAGTAAGTAATGGGGACAATGCAAAATATCCTTGTATTTATTGCATGGAGAGTTTGGGATCCAAAGAATGGAGTACTTTGTAGCCAACAAGAAGAGCCCCGATTCAAAACTCTATAGATTTGAGTAAGTTCAAAAACGTGGATGGCTTATGGGATCCAATTCTCTCAATCTCTCTAAGGAACATTCATATTTCTATATTACATGTAGATATTAGAATAATTGATAATTTGCTTAGATTGCATCTTGACTATGCATATTCAATAAAACTGTATCTTTGTCAGATGACTGTATTGATAAATGTGAGGCTTTATTGTAAAAAATGGGTTTTCATGGAGGTGAAGTTCATCTGATAAAGGATCCAAAAGCCTAAGGGAAAACAAGAGAGGTCTTAGCAGATGCCTCTATGGGGGGTGCAAAAGCTAGACGATTTCTAAGAAATCATACTAGTAAACAAATGAATACATTGTGGGAGCATTGGAGAGAGTTATGTGCAATCACAACAAATCTGGCTAGCACACCACAAATTGCATTCCTACAAGTGTAGGTTTGGAGACACCTTGACATATTTTTAAAAATGCTCAGGGAAGAAAAGATAACATCTAACTATTCAGAAGAGTACAAACGTTCAATTGTGAATCTTGTTCAAGCAATCAAGGAAGCTTAGGGAGAAAATGATATTACTTTCCACTTGGTAAGATGGACATAAATTTGAACCTTTCTACCTTGATTTAAACTGATTATTGCTTGTTGGGTTGTCACAGCATATTCTTCTTATTCATGGGCCTTTTTTTGTGGAAGAGCAAGGGCCCCTAGCAACTGACAGTCGCCAAGGTATGGAGAAATCTCACTACCAAGCACACATGTGTTTCTTTGGGAGCACTAGACATGGAGGAGGAGCAACAAAAACCAATGCCCTTCAGGAGTTATTCAATTGGTTTTTTCGAAGACAACTTCAAAGAACACTATAAATATGGTGGAATCTAAAATACCAATACTATTTTCAAAATATTATATACATGGTTAGCTTTTAAGAGCCTTTACATCCTCTTCCTCCTCAGGCATTTGTCCTCTATAACGTAAAAACTTTCTTCTCTTATCTCCAGCTATGGATTTGATATCTATTTTGTTTGCTGCTAAAACATAAGATGAGTATGCAAGGAAGTATCCAGCCCTAGAGATAGAGAAGCCAGGACCATAACCAAATATTTGGATGACTGCTGTCCTTTCCAAAAACATAACTTTGTGCGCATCGTATTGCAAACCTGAGTATCCAAGAAGGCTTGTAAGTGCTTTAACACAGACAATTGGCCATGAGGCCTCCTCTGAGAAAGTGCTATGCAAAACCAACAAAATATTGGGATCATTCCTCGATATGTGATGCCCAAGTGCAACATCCTTTAGGGAACTTCCACCAACTCTCGATCCTTTGGCTCTTCCCAAGAAATTATCCTCATCTACAATCTCCAACTGTAAAATCAACTGTCAGAATGAAAAAAATTAAAATATAAATGTGATTCCACAAAAACAAAAGAATGCATTACCATTTGATTTTCATCACTCTCAAGTTTCTTGGATTAACACAACCTAGACTATCCAGTGAGCTTTGCCAGCAAACAATTCACTGAGATGGGAATGAACTACTTGATGATGGAAAGAGAGGTCTTGGCCATGGTGTTTGCTATGAAGAAGTTCTAGCATTATCTATTGGATACACCCTTTACCTTTTTCGTGGACCATCAAACCTTGCTATATCTAGTGAATAAATCTTGTGCTACAGGGCGCATAGGTTGGTGGGTCCTTCTACTTTTGGAGTTTGACTTCTCGGTGGTTGTATGGATGGGAAAACAACACTACATGGCTGACCATATGTCACGCATCCCCATAAGGTTTCGTCCCTTTTTCGAGTCTTTTTCCCTTAAGCAAATAATGATACATGTGTATGTAAGGGTGCTTTCTTTCTGTTTGTTGGGGACCGTCAATTAAGGCATGAAGTCCCAGGTTCAAGCTATGTATGTAAGGGTGCTTTCTTTCTCGAGATCGCCATCTTTGCTAGAAGAGATGATCTCCCTTGGCGGTCGCAGTTCAGATGGTGATTATGTCCTTAGCAGTGGTAATAATTTGAAAATCACACCGTCAGTGTATTTTTTTGATGTTGGAATTCCCTTGCATGACTATCACATGGGTTAGAAATATTATCAATGGAAATATTACATTCTCTCCCCCTTAGAGGAATTGAGATATCCTCATCTCGAGATAAACTGGGGATATTGATGGTTGAGTGTACCTTCATTTATCCAAGTGGCATCCTCTTCGGGATAATCTTTCCACTGGACGAGGCATTCTCTCAAGGTTCTGGATCTTAATTGCCTCTCCCTAACATCTAAAATCCTGTCAGGCCTTAGTTCAAGGACTCCTTGACTAGGCATTACAACTTGTTGGTCGTTAAGTACGTGGTTAGGATTAGGTACATACTTTTTCAATAGGCTGATATGGAATACATTATGAACTTTTAGGTTCTCTGGGAGTTGCAGTTTATAAGCATTAGGTCCTAGGCATTTGAGGATTTTGTATGGTCCACAATACCTTGGACTTAGTTTCTTGCAATCTCCTAAGGATAGAGAACTCTTTTTAGGGCATACGCGAATGAAGACCATGTCTCCTTCTTCGAAGATTCTATCTTGACGCTTCAAATCCATGTATGCCTTCTGTTCTTTAGTTGTTTTGAATATAGAGCATGTAGGTAAAGATTTCCACCTATTACTGGAAGGCCTTGGCTCTGCCAAGCAAGAGTAGCCCATAATTAGGATAAACACAAACTCATTATCCACTGAAATCAATGCAAAGTGACCATGTTCTTAAAAGATATTGCCCCTCCATCACTGCAATGCAGATTGTCTATGGTGGAGAAAATCAACATGGTGGAAGGATTGAGTGATAATGAGCAAGAGGAATTTCTAAAGGCCAATGCTATAACCGACCTTACAGATCAAGACGAAGAAGCAGTGCCACCGGCGTATCTACGAATCACAGTCACAACAGGAGCGACGTATTCTTTCGATGCCTTGATTGATAAAGGTGCCGACTACAACATCTTGACGCATGACCATTGGACACGCATTGCTCAACTGAAACTACAGCCCACTAATGCCAAACTCACCCCATTTGGGGGTAATGCTTATTCACTCCCAGGGAAGTGCAAGGTAGTCATTTCTATCGAGTTTGAAAGTTTACCAGCTTTCTTCCATGTGTTGCCTGATATTAAAGGAGCCGGTAATATGTCACTATTAGGTCGTACTTTCAAGAAGCAAACGAACTGTAATGTGGATTACAACCTAAACCGCATTCATCTTGCTATAGGCAATGTGCGTGTAGTGACGACTTTTAGTAAGGGCTTTCCTGACTCCTCCACCATTACGAAGCCACTGATAGAAACCCCTACGACCACACTTCAGCCCAAGTCTAAACAAAAGAAAACTAAGGCCTCATGCCAGGCTCTCGACCCTAGGCCCAAACCCACCAAGAGTGCTCACAAGGCCAAGGATTCCAAGCTTATATGTGTGCCAAAATGGCAAAGACCTAAGAGCGGAATTTTGGTGCCGAGAAGTGCTTAAAAATAGCTAAAAATTATGAATATCAAGGGAAAAATATTCAACGTCGAAGGCGGTGGTAGGACGATTTTAAGCGCCAAAGTGCTTTAAAGGCACCCGAGCGACACTTGTTGATTTTTCATAATTTTTCAGACTGTTGTGCGTGTTGACAAGAGTTATTGGCCAATGTGGGATGTCGAGCCGATGCCCAGGATTTTTCAGAGCTCAATTCGGAGTCTGGACGAGGAAATGGCCAAGAAACCGGTCAAGATTTGAAGAGGTGGACCAAACTTTGGCCAAATTGAGTGGTGACCTTTGGGGGCTCAAATTTTATGCCACTTGACATTTTGAAGATGAAAAAACGTGAAAAAACGTGGAGGAGGCGTGGAGGAAGATGGCGCCCGAAATTTGCGCTTCTTGGATGGAGAGGCATTATGCAGCCTGCAAACAACCATGGCAATTGATCATGGGGCTTCAATCCCCCCTGGATGCTGACTCTATCGCCGTGCTTTGCTCCTCCAATGGCGATCTATATGAAGAATTCTGATTTCAGTATTTCTCTCTCCTCCCTCTCTCTCCCCTAAAGGCAGATTCATGTGGTGAAGAAGAAGAAGAAGAATGGATGACGGATGTTTGTCCAATGAAAACCGGATTGCTCCGTGGTTCAAGAGGAAGGAAGACTGCTGATTGTGGACTGTCATGAGCATTAATGGTGGCTAGAAATCAGTCCCGAGATATGGCAAATAAAAATCCACAACCCGCAAAGAACGGTAATCTCATTTTTACAAAGGAAATTGATGTTTTATGCAATTTGCTTCATGAATACTTGTTCCCATGGGATGATTATCCATTATAATGTTGTTTGCAATGTCTTCCAACTGTTTGAAATCAGAAAATCAGAAAATCATAAGTGTTGTGGATGAAATTAATAGTGTAAAACCCGTAAAACACGCGAAATATGGAAAAATTGGGTGTTTTTGATATATCAATGGAAAATATAATAAGACACACCAACTAAACTTGTGTTTTTGCTACAAATGAACCTATGGGCCATAGCCCACAACTCATTTTGTATTTTCAGTCATTTAATATTGCGAAAAAATACAAAAAAATAGAGAAAAAGGGGAAAAATAGGGAAAAAATGGATTTTGAGTGCCGAAAATTAAGGAAAAATAAGAACCATGTTTGTGGATGTGTGGGGGATCTGAAGTATGAGGTTTAGCCTCAGTTCATCCCTATCTTTATGTTTTAGTGAGTGTTTATTATTTTTATACAATAAAAAACATGGAAACGAATCCTAAACCTATGCACCATGCACAACCTAAATAGGTGAGGGGGTAGAGTGTATAAAAGGTGTTCAAATGCTGAATGAAATGATGAAAAGCTTGCTGGTTTTTATGCATACCACTTAGGTTGGTCGATAATTAAAAAATTAAGAACCTAGTAGCACGAGGGGTTCTCGGTGCTAGGTTCATGCAACGCCGCATACGAGCGATAGTCAAATTCATTAAAAGAATGCTTTTGCACTAAGCACCAATGCTGATTTTCTTAATTGTTTGAGCACGTGGACATTCACCATTTACATGAAGCATGAAATTTTAAGGGTATCAGACAATATCTCCTGGATGCATGATAATTGCTTTCTAGAGAAATATGACCAACATTGAGTGAGTAAGGTTATCCAAGCTGTAGGCTAGGCGTTGGGTCTAAGGGAAAGTAAAGTGAGGAAAATGGTACATTCCTAGATACGATCAATTGGTACCTTGAGTGGAACTATGTGCGATATTGTGTTATATATGTTTAGCGACGCATCGAGGGGCCAATCCCCAAGGTGTAGGAGAGTCGCAGTGAGGTAGTGACAGTCAGCCGTGGGAGGACCTCCTATGTTTGTACTTTGTGCTATTTGGCAATGTGCTAGGGACTCCCTCTGAGGAGTGTTAATTGGGTTAGAGTTGGACTACGAGACATGATACAAACGCAAGATGTTTAGGAAGATGATGTATGTGTCATCCACGCTCCTGGCCGCGAGGCCGTGGGGTTGTTGAGCGCATGATAGAGGTTCGGCTAGTGCATGAGCCAGTGCCGGCCCGTTTTAGTTCCCATAAGTGGTGCGTCTGCCGGGAGCCGCTTAGAAGTGGCGGTCCTCGAATCCTGGTTGTCTAGGGACCAGTTAGCAGTCTATGCCAAAGGATACTAAGTTTGACCCGTTATTCATCGATAAGCATCGTCTAGCCGAAATCCAAAAGCAAGAGAGAGAAAAAAGAGCTAGGCGACATGCTAAAATTCTTAGGAGGTATTCCCCTAAGCATAGCGGTACTAAACCCTTACGAGGGAGTGGATCTAGTGGTCTTGGTGCCACAAGCAGTAAGCTAGGAGAAGGTGGAAGCTCTAGTGCTCCCCTTTCCTCCATAAGGCAGTCTACATCAAGTGCAGGAGGTGTAACCTCACCGTCCCCTATTCCTAGTGCAAATCCAATTTCCATCATGGCGCAGCTTATTGCAATTCCTGCAGGAACAACGGATTTGCTGGCTCTAGGGTACCCGCTACCCATTTTTAATGGGCTAGTTGAGGAAGATGCGGAACTCCACATCAGGGAGTTTCAAAAGCTGATGTTCAACTGTCGCATCCAAGAAGGACATTTAATGATGTTCTTCAACATGACTCTCAAAGGAAGAGCTGCCATATGGTATCATGGTTTAGAAGCCAGAACCATATTGAATATTGATTCATTTTATGGATCTTTTCGAAGGGAGTTTGCCCCTGAAAGGGGTGGGCAATATTGGTTGCGTGTACTTAACGTGACCCGCCAAGAACCACACAAGGATATTCGTGCTTATGCGAAGAAACTAAAAGAGGTTTTCTGTAAGTTGGACACCTCTATTCCTATCCCCGCAGCTGCCCAATTGCAATATTTTCTGCATGGTTTGGACTTTAATATTCAGTTGCAGTTGAGTAATGTCCCTTTGGGGGATATAGATACTGTCATTACATGAGCACAAGAAGTGGAATCCCAACTACAAGCAGCCTATGCCTCTCGTGGCAATCTGAATATAGGTCTAGCATTGGGAAATAATATGGCGACGGCCAATGGCAGTGGTAGCCAAGGGATAGCGATGGCTAATCCTAATGGGAGAGGAAACATGATGTAGAATGTGCCTTTATTACCAACTCCCCCTAGCATAACGATGCCTACGAGCAGTCAAATGGCTCCAAATGGTGGAGGCCAGGCAGTTAATCCTAATATCATGACTGTGGTTCAACAACCAGTGCCTAATTGAATTGTTAGGCCAATGGAACGACATGGTAATGATCAAGGCTATGAGTCGAGCGCTTCCAATGTTCTTGGCGAGGTTAAGGACATGATGAAGCATTATACTGACATGATTATGGAGCAGTATCGACAAATAACCGTTGATGTCAACTTTCTTAAAAAACAACAAAATTTGATAGGAAGTAGATACCCGGATGAGGGTGCACCTTCAAGGTTTAGCTACAAATGGTGTGGTGGGCAACATTATCCACAAAATTTCCCGAATGTCAAGTGCGACATCTGTGGAAAATCCGGCCATTTAGCAGCCACTTGCTGGAGTAAGATTAGTTCCCTCCAGCGAGGTAGTCGGCAACTAGGGCCTGTTAATCATCGTACGCAAGGAAATGATTCCCAGCGAGAGGACGGGCCTAAGCAAATACTCCAATGACCAAAGACTACAGTGGAGGAGCTGCCTAGTGGTAGTGGGGTTAGTTTGATTGAGGCTGTGCGCGTTAATGATGCTGAAACCTCTAATCTGCGAGCTGTCCTTACAAGAGGTCAAAAGGGTAAAGAGGCTGACAAGGATAAGCCTGTCGATGGAAACCCGAAACAAGGCGACAAAGGAACGCAAGTTCTGGATCTTGCCATGGAAGGGGGACCTCTGAAGCCCGTGGAGAGTAAAGCTGATGTTAAGAAGGATAAGGAACCACCGAGGAAGAAGGTGAAAGTTAAAAAAGAGGCAATAAAGTCGGTTCAGCGACCTAAAGAGCGGATGGTTTGGCGTGAAAAGTGAACTCTACCGAACTATCATGAATTCGATTTGGCGAGCTCTCTTTGCGAAGTCAAACCAGATATGAACCTTTTACAGCTTATTAAGCTTTTCCCAGGAGTACCAAGGAATTTAGAAAGATCATGCGTACCGGGTATATCGTAGAACCTTTGGGTATTGCGCGAGTTGATGATGACTGGTTCGAGCATGCTGAGAAGCGTTGCCCAAGGGTTGCAGCCTATTTCGATGGGATATTAGTAGATTGTGCCAAGAGTCACTTCGGGTACGTCTTCAAGCATGCGTAGTTGGAGTAAGGCATTCCAAAAGCGTTCGGTGTACTGGGAAATAGGCTCACCATCTCTTTGCTGAAGAAGGTCCCATTGCTTTATGGCTTTTTCATGGAATTGTGGAGGAAGGAAATTCTGTATAAACTTCTTCTTGAAACTCTTCCAGGTAGTGGGACAATCTATGCTCTTATGAACCACGGTCTACCAAAGAGATGCTCTATCCACTAAATGATTAGTGACACACTTGATTTTATCTTTTTCAGCGTATGTCTCTTCATGAAAGTAATCATCAAAGTGACTGATGAATGCAAGAACAGTCTTTCCATCTCGAGTGCCATTGAAAGTACGGAATTTGAAATTTCTTTTACTTATCTTTGTTTCTTTGTGGATGGATTGAGCTTCGAGAGTCGCATCGATGGTTCGTCGGATAAGATCTTCAGGTTGTGGTCCATCTTTGTCGGTAGTCGATCTTTGTAAATTGGCCAATTGAACTTGCAAGGCTTGCCGGGCTCTTCATTCTTCGTCCAACTGCATCATAATTAAATCCAATTTTTGTTCCATCGTAGGTTCAGGAAGATCACCTTCAGCCATTAAATCATCCATATTTTGTTCCGTCATCCTGTAAAAATTTAAAAGACCTCACACTCTCAAAATCCAATTAGCGAAATTTGCGTAGCTCAAAGTCGGGTGTACAAGGCTTATAGATTTTTATTTGGCTTTCACGGTCTTCGACTTTTGCGGTTGCGGGATTTAAAGTCTTCATAAAATCTGCGTATGACCTTCTGCGTATGGTGCTGAAACTGGTTCAGCAAGTCTGCGTATGCGAACAGAGTCTTCCAGGGAACAACTTTGCAGTTCATTGCTTTTGCATAGGAACAGTCCTTATGGGAGTTTTTAGCATAAGTCAGTTCTGACTTCTGCTGACTTGCAAAACTTGCGAAGTTGTAGAACTTATGGAACTTGATCAACTTTGAAGACTTGTGTGACTTGAGACTTATGGGATTAAGCTTGAAGCTTAATCTGTCCACCACGTCGAATTTTAGGGGGGGCCGTTTTTCTGCCACGAAAATCACGGCGAACCTCTCCTGATGCCACCGATTTTGAATTTAGGTTGGCTAAGCTTTTTAAAAGCTTAGTTTTGAAGCTTTTAAACTTTATGAAGAATATGAAACTTATCTGTTATCTCTGAGAAAAACGACTTGATAGAAGGAGGTATTGACGTGGTCCTCCGGCTCCTTAGGCCGGTCCTTCGCAATCAGAGGCTGTAGATAGAGGTTCTTGACCGCCAAAGATCCACCAGTATCGACCGTTCACAATGAGACTGATTGTAGAGCTCGATCGTTCCAGGAGCTTCGCCTTTGCGCAAGATGGATAGCGATTGGAAGCTCTCGATCTCAGCTTCGCTCTGATACCATTGGTGCACAAATCGGATGTTGTATGCTCGCGTAGTGAGCGTCAGAAGGTTCCCAAGAACAAAAGAACTCTACTTTTTGCACAAAACTCAAGGTAGAAAGCATGCAAGACATGAACAAGAGACCAATTGGGTGCAATCTCCCCCCATGCCTTGTGTGAGCGCTCCACAAAGCATGTATTTTTATGTATTAATCATCTTCAAGCTCAAATAATAGCCCAAATTACAAAATAGCACGCTTTTGGCTTTTGAGTTTGCTTTAGCACAAAATAGAAATAAAGCTAATGGGCGGGCGCCCAAAAAGTCAAGCATACCTAATACAATGTTCAAATACAAATATCATAATCGTGCACCCATGCGCATACAAAATAATAAATAAATATCCAGCACCTTAATAAATAGGCACGACAAAATATAGGCGCCATGCCTAAGGTATGTGCCCATCAAAATATAAGTGATAACTCGAATACACGCTATCCTCCAATGCGTTCCTCTGCCACTGCTGCTATCTCTACACATCAATTGAAGCATTCACAATCGTTAGTAAAATAATACAATTAAACCGACAAAAGTGAATACCTAGCAGTCTTCAACTACATAAATAAATCAACTGGTTAGAAATCAATCCTAACCTTAATTTATCACGAGTGCGCACTCTAAACTCATAAACGTTTATTAATTTAATATGTATTTTGCAGAATCACCTGCTATGGAATCACCCATGTACACACTAAATTAATGAAACGCCCGAAAAGGATAGGCGTCCCCATCAACTTCTCGCACAAAGAATCCACTTTGTGTATGAGCCCCGGTAAACAAAAGTTTACGGAATCCACTGTGAAATATGCCTCCTGGCATCAAAAAAGGAGGATGCTTACCTGTAGAAGGGTCCGGAGGATAAATATTTCCATCCATGCATAAGTCTATATGCTTCTTTCTGTGTAATCACAACCTGTTAGCTTAATACTTGTCCAACAATGCTTGATGGTGTATACTCCTCCAAGATGAATAGACAGGATCTAACTGAATAGTAAGTTTATACTTGCATGGTGGGGCTGCGCTTGTATTACTAGAAGAGGTACTAGTAAACATTTTCGTAGGGAACCCTAAACATGACAACAATATCATAGAGAAGAAAATAAAAACCATAGGAAAGAGAGGTGCAGAAATTGAACGTCGAGGAACACAAATGAGTGACGTCTTTTGATGCAAAAATTTAAAAATACAAGGTTTTGCAATTTTCAAGAGAATAAGACTAAAAATGTGACACTTAATGTCTATTAAAGATTGAAGATATTTAATACCCGACCTCTTAAATGAATCATATATTCTCTCATTAATCACTTCCAGGTAGCCAAATTCGGAGGGTTTTTCTTTTCTAAACCTCTTCTAATTAGCAACTTAATTATTTTCTTACGAGTGCCATTTTGAAACATTTTTGGCTTTACTGCTTGGAAACTCATGATGATTTTTAGTAGAAATATGAGGCTCTGTGATGTTTTGATAGGTTCTGCTGAGGTTCTGATACCTTCTGTTTAACTTCTGTTTTGTTCTAATTTTCTTTCATATGAAGCATGGATTGATGATTGATGAAGATTGAGGCCTTTTGAAAGCTTATTGAATAGTTTTTTATAGTTTGAAATGGTTTTAGTATGAGTTATGAGATTTTGATGTTCTCTGATGACCTTCTATAACCCTCTTTAGACCTCTGTAAAGCTTCTGTCTCTGCTCTGTTTCTATTATGTTCTGTCATGTAGATCTTATGTAAGTGTACTGTGGAATGAGGGTGTGACTTTGGGAAAGTTTTCTAACTTTTGGAAAGGATGAATGTAAGTTCAAAAGAGCTAAAACAAATGGAAGAAGTAGCTGTTGAAGACTGAAGAGCAGACTGGAGTGTCAGAGACAGTAGTGAGATATGAAGAGACAATGTAGTGGCTCTGGTGCCCTTTCATACCTCCCATGCCTCTTGGGAGGTGCATCCACGACCTAATAAGGATTATTATGAGTGATTATTGAGTATTGTAGAGAGGAGATGATGTACTATTGATTGAGAGAGAGAGAGAGAGAGAGAGTCACAGATAGCCAATTCTATCAAAACAATGTGTCTATCTATGAGAGATTGAGAGAGAACTATGAAGACAATGAAGATGAATCATATGTGATTATTTTAATTAAAAAATGGTATATTCCTTTGTGTTTCTTGTTGTATTGATGGATTCTATGAAGATGTTGAAGATTATGGCTGATTCTATCAAATCCGTGGGAGGTATCTACTATGATACTACGTGAAGAGTGGTTCTTTCCCTTGTTGTGGTTCTCTAAAGGATGAAACAAAAGCTTGTTGATGTTACAAGATAGATTTTCTTGCAATAGAAAACCCTTTTCCTTGGTGTTCCTCTTGGGGCTCCAATTGTAGAGGATGAGGAGGACTCAAAATCTAGTGACAACTACAACTTTGGCACATATGAGAGGATGTACAAGTTTAGAGGGGGTGGATGTCATGCTACTACATAGACACACTGTGGAAAACACTGGAGTGCATCATTATCTAGCTTTCTTATGAATTTAGAGCGTCAATGTCATCTTAGTCATTAGTGTTAGTGTCCATAGTATAGATAGGTCCAAAATATAACATTTTTGGACAAGTTTAGTCTATTTTTTGTATTTTGGATATTATTTATTGTAAATATCCTAAAAAGGTATAGACAGCTTCTACAACAGGGTGACATGCAAAAAGCAAGTGGATTTTCAGCTAGTTTTGAGAGAGCTCATAAAAAATTAAACTTGGAGACTCATGCAGCGTGTGATTGCAATTTACACACAACAAACAACACTCAGAATGGGGAGAAGGAGTGATCTGGAAGAATTTTGAGCAGGTGTCTTGGATTTTTATCCCCTTATCAAAGTCAACATAACCATTACATCTGCGATTTGAGTAGTAGAGAAGAAGCTAATGTTTGGTGCACATTTTTGGACTACCGAGGAGCTCTAGGAGATCTACTGCTTGGAGATTGCTTCCTATAGTCCTAGAGAAGGATTTTATTTATCTTCTCAAGTTCTATCAATACATAATGCTTTGAGTCATTGAGCTTTGTCTTTATCTTGTGTACCTCTTGTCTATTCTTTTTCTTCTCTTCTATCTCCTATTCTCTACTTCCTTCTCTCTTTGATCCCCGGTGGATATGACCTTTCGACTAAAACCCCTTTGATAGCATGTTTCTAATATACCATCTTCTTCATGGTCTATGACCTTCGGGAGTCTTATTGTGACCCAAAAAATTGACATGCATGATAACTTGAGGTAACCATACTCTCACAATACCCTTATCTAGTCAATTCAAACTTGAACAAGCCATGTTAGATATCAACAATGAAAACGGAAGCCCACTACTTATGCGAGCACTCCCTGAATCTTGAAAAGTCATGCATGGTCCACATGGGAATGGTTATATATTAGTCGACCACTGATCATCATGCTTCCTCATGTCTTCCATAGCGACCCCCTCCTCTCATAAAATCTTGAGCTCATCAACAAAGGTAAACATCCATGTTCTAGACTTTGTAGCACCCAAGAATGAGCAAGCTAAGGATTAGGTATCCTTTTTTTCTAGAAATACATGGCAAGATATTGTAGTTTACAAAGACTATAGGCCACATACTATAAGAAGTTGAGTAGAGACCAAATGGATTCATGCCATCCATAGCAAGACCGAGCCGAAGATTCCTTGGTTCTTGTGTAAATCCTAGAAAGGTAGAGTCAATGTGGCTCCATGCACATGAATCTACTGTTAGTTGTTGGACTCCATATATGGATCTATTTTGTGCATGACATGTTGTCAAGCTTGTCATTCTTGATCTAGGAAATATCTAATGTATACGTATTATAATTGAAAGGTTTCTGAGAATCTTCTAAGTGATAGTTTTTCCTTACAAGTACTATCGATACCTGTGAGCACTACACTTTGGACATGTCTCCATAGTCCCCTACTCTTCTTGAAACAACATACAATCATTGACACATGCATGGATGCTATTGTAGTCCATGCCAAGCTTTCCTAACACCAATCATGCATCATCATGGGACTCAAGTATCGTGTTTCTAGGTGACAATATGTGATATTTTAGCAACTTGAAAATAAAAGAACAAGTACCTTGAAGAGCATAAAAATCAATTTATAATGGATTCAAAAATAAAGGAGCATAGTGTGTACCTAAACAACTCAATTACACTTGCATCACTCCACCCGTACTTTGCATGTACACTTAGGAGTGCAAGAAGCATTTTTAAGTGAGATACTCGACACCCATCACAGAATGGTATGGACGCTTTTTCTCATAGTGGATTAGATGACTCAACATTCACATGTAGTAATGTATCAATCATTGTCTCTATCTTAGGCTCCAAGATTAGCAAAAGGTCCAAAAGGTCCACCATCTCCTCTAATATCAAGGGTGGAGTCTATAGTGTACCCTCCAATGGGTTTATCAGCTCAGGTAGTAGCACTACTAGCCATTGGGGGCTATGTGAGGGGATTAAAATATTCAAGCATCACTTATACAATGACAAGGTTGTCACATAGGTGACTTTGTCATTGTATAAGCGACATAATTTTTTTTAAAAAAAAACTTGCCATTGCATAAGCGAATTGTGAAAATGACTCAAAGAGCGACATTTACACATTGCTTTGTGTTGCTTAAGCGACGATACTTTTCATCGCTTAAGCGACGCAACAAATTCGTCTCCCCAACCGCAAGAGATCATTACCTTGTTTTGTATAAGAGCATTTCAAAAAGCACAGATGGAGAGTGCACGAGATGATAGAGACAAAGATAGCAAGAGGGAGCCACAACGACAAAGCGACGAACTGCTAGTTCACCGAGAGAGGGAGCCATAGTAAGAAGCTGCCACTTTAGGTGCTTCTCTTTTTTCAACATCTTTTGATGCAGACTCAAGGAAAATTGCAAACCAATACCGCCATCTTTGAGGTCACTACCACCATACTTGAGAAAGGCCTCCCACTTTGGCTTATGAGCATTCTTTAGGAACAACAACTTTAGCCTCTTCTTCACACTAATATACAACATGTTGGCCACATTCGGGCCTTCCAACATTAGCTTGGGATTATAGAACATCAAATGCATGCAATATCTTGATATCCCAATATTCACAATCACATCCATATCTTGGGCATGTCCCCCATAAACAAATGAATGTAGAAGATGGAGTTCAAAGACAAACGTAAGAAGATGCTGACGGTTGACTGCATTAGCTAAGAAGAGACAATAAAAGAGAGAGAGAGAGAGAGAGAGAGAGAGAGAGAGAGAGCATGTAAGAGAGAGAGCTCCCCTCCTTTGGCTAGCCACTCGGTATGTGGATTAGCATCCTCTAAAGAATAGACAATGTGCATTAGAATGTCTAGCCACACATTTGCAAGAAGTTGCCACTTTAGGTAATTCTCTTGTTTCGACATCTTTTGATGCAGACTCAGGGCGAATTGCAAACTAATACCGCCATATTCGAGATCATCGCCACCATACTCGAGAAAGGCCTCCCACATGAGCATTCTTTAGGAACGACAACTTTAGCCTCTACTTCACACTAGTATACAACACGTTGGCCACATCTGGGTCTTCCAACATTAGCTTAGGCTTCTTGAGCATCAAATGCATGCAATACCTTGTCAATATCCCTATGTTCACAATCACATCCATATCTCGAGCATGTCCCCCATAAATAGATGAATGTACAAGATGGAGTTCGAAGACACATGTTTGTAGATGGCATCTCACAAGAACATCTTGCAAGCCTTCATCCTCATCAAAAGGAACATTATATATGTTCTTTAATATTTCGCTCCTTAGCTGCCCTAGATCCTTGAATCCGTCGAGAACTTTGTATCTTGCAACCATCTTATGGATCAAGTGATCTTGCAGCTTCTCCATGTCAACTTGTGCAAAGAGATTAGTGATCTCCAATTGTAAGGTTTGCACCTCACACAATTTATCAATTTGAAACTGAGTCAGGTAATGCCATCTGACAAGATTCAAGGCGTCCACCAGAATGAGAAGAGGTGCCCAAGTTTGAAATTCTAATGAGTGCTCTTGGGCTTCTCCACAAATCTAAATGCACATGCGATTGCTCGCTGATTGATAAGATGTAACTGCCTTCATCTCTGTTGGAAATGATTGCTTGTACTATCCTTGATGGCGTGTCCCATTTTCAGGTGCTTATAATGAACATGGTTTCTTGAGCTACCTGAAATGCCAGCCAGACGGCCCTTTGTAATGTACTTGGATTCCATCCAAACTCTCAACCAATTGAACCTCACAATCTTGTGAATTTGCAGAAACTCAATTAATAGGGCAACAATTACCAACATGTGTGCTAAATCGATTTTTAATGGAAGCTCTATTGGTTTATGCCGAGCCTTATGAGCTCCATTGTAGCAATTCCTATTCCTTGTTACAATCTGCCAGCAGTAGCTTTGCTGCACGCACCATTAAACAAAAAGCTAAGCTCAAGATCGATCATCTTCCTAATTTGATCGAAATTCAGACTAAACGAGACGTTTCGTGCTGTCAACTAATCATCAATTCTTTGGTGGATACGTAGATTGGTAAGGTGTCTTTGTAAAAGATTCAAGAGAGCATATGCCAAGCATACATGCTCAACAACATCATGACCTAGAAGCCTAAGGAGGATTTGGCATTGCTTCACATCCTGAAACGTTACCACAGTATCTGGGCCTTGCACTTCAGCTTTTGAATGCTTGTAAAATTGGTACCAGTCACGCAATGTGTGTGTGTGTGTTCAAGTGGATATTGCCAGAGCATTCGATACGATTCGATGGGATTTCGTTTCCCAGACCATGCATAAATTAGGCTTTGGCCTTTAAATGGTGGATATTGTATATTGGTTGTATGGGGATGCCTCCTCTCAATGTCTTCTTGATTGTGAGATTACATCGCCATGGACTTTGGGATGTTCTAGTCACCAAGATTGCCCTTTAAGTGCATTATTTTATGCTATTGCGACCCATCCGTTATTGCTATACTTGGATAAACTTTTGCATGACGGAACCTTACATGGGTTGAAAATTCCCGGACTTCCTCATTCCTTCTTGGAGCAAGCATAAGCTAATGACTCTTTCTTTATGCTTGAAAATGATCCCATGGTTCTTCGTACATTAATGGATACTCTCCCTCAGTTTGGACAAGCACCTGGGTTACATGTTACCGTTGCTAAATCTAAATTACTACCTCTGAAGGCTTGTGACTGGCATTCTCTTTTATGGTTGGGCTAGATTGTGATGCCAAATGAGGTTGTTAGACATTTGGGATACCCGATTGGTTAGCACATGTCCATGAGGCAAAAAATTCACTGGGTCATGGATAAGCTTCGATCTAAAATGCGCTATTGGAAATTGTCCACATGACCGTTTCATGTTAGATTGGGAATTGTCCAATCTATTGTTATGACCTACATTCAGTTTTATTTTCCATTGATATCCTGGACTAAAGTGGCCATCTCTACCTTCATGTCGCAAGCAATGGATTTGTTATGGAAAACTCAACCAAAGTGCAAAGCTTTATGTTTGCTGAAAGAAACTTTGGTTTGTACACCAAAAATGCATGGGGGATAGAATATTCTCAATATTCATTATCATGTACTTGCAAGAAAAGTTACTTTGATGCTTATGTTCTTTGAACAATCCCAACCATGGACGCTTATATTGGCTACCATGTGCACTTCCATGAGAACGAAAGCTTATGGACATTGGATTACATATCAATGGGAGGTTTTGATGGGCAGATTTGAAGGTAAAATTCCTGGTTGCCCGTTTTCTAATATGCCTCTTCAAGATTGGAAAGAAGTTCTTTCACAAACACATTGGTTGGCAAGGCCTCCAGCCTTCGAGAACTCTTTGCTCAAAGAAAGTATACATTGGTTTGCTGTTTTTTCTCAACTATTGGCAATTATTGAACCCATTAAGGCTTACAATTTGGATGCAAAAGGTCATGTCATGTCATTCCCTGTTGTATGCAGACTCTCACTTGGAATGCATCATAGGTCGATTTGGGAAAAAATACAAAATTTACTGGCCCCTTTTCAACCAGTTCCTTCTCTTGAGGTATCCATTAGACTTGAAGATTGACAGATACATCCTAATTCTCTTATATGCCTTCTTTAGAGGAAGAACAAGAAAAATATGGGGTTTTGGTGGTGGAAACATGAGCCTTCAACCAGTTCAAGTTTCGGCATATCTTCAGCCTAGAAGATGTGATCATTGAAGAGCGGTCCGTGAGACAGATCATCAAGCAATGCAATCTATAGAAATACATGGAAGCAGTAAGCCAGGGGTGGACTATTTCCACAGTGCAAAGTTCCTAAGGACTTTCCACAGGAACCGCGGCACTGTAACTATGCATGAGGGAGAGGAAACCTGTTAGGTGCAGATTGAATTGACACCAGAGGTGGTGGAAAAGGCATTGGGCTTGGCAAACAAAGTAGAGATGAAGCCAAAAAGAGATATATATGCCTTGCTAGGAATGGACAAGGTAAAAGTCCACACCAACGACGGCATCAGCTTGGCGGATATCCCTAACCCCAAAATCCAACTCCAAGCCAAAAATGGTGCATGCATCGTTTTCTAGTCAAAGATACAACACCATCATGAGCCGCATTAACGTCTCCCTACTAGAGAGGGTCGCAGCAAGGTCACTGGATAAAGTGAACCTCAATGGTTTTGTGAGAAATACCATTGAGACCTCAACAAAAGCCTTGGCAACAGGAGGACAGATTGCCGGAGGAGAATCTACCACCACCAAAGCTAAAAGGAAAGCATCGTTTTCAAAGGCTCCAACCGTTGGATTCGGAGGGGTCCTCACCGTGATCATTAGGGAAGCCTTGGGACAAGGGCAAGAAGAAGGAGGAGAAGGGGTGGATGAAACACGAAGCAGGTCGCCACCTCACCAAGAACAAGAGGCGCAGTCTAGTGAAAGGACACTGAGTGAGGAAGAAGAAGACATCAAACAACAAGAGCAACTTAGCGGAGGAAAGGCTAAGAAGACAAATAAGAAAATTACACAAGAACAACAGGAAGAGGAGAGGAGGAAACATGAAAAGACAGACTTGCAAAAAGCCCACAAAGAGTCCACAAAGGACGAGGAAGAAAGAAAGAGAAAGTAGGAAGAGGAGGAGGAGGAGTTGAGAAAAAAGGAGGAGGAAGACATAACCCTCGCCACGTGCAAGTCCATTGAGCAGCAGTCCATGCATGATGAGCCAGAACATGCGAGCTCAATCAAAAATGAAGGGCCGAGCTCAAGCGCCCAGGTGCTAGAATTTGTGCCACACCTGTAGTGTAAGAAGGGGCAAGGGAAAGGCCCCAATCACCCCTATTCCCACTCTCTTGACACCCGCCATCACCACCGCCATCTCCACTCCCAGTTCTATGACCTAGGTGGACACCAGCAACCTAATGGCTTGGGTCCAATACTTTGAATAAAGAAATGGGACAAGAAGCACGAGAAGGAACCCCACTTGTAGGAACTAAAAGGCCGGTTGTGGCAGATGCCGAGTCAAGGAAAGACCCTAAGAGGAAAAAGGTGGTAGGCTCTACAACCTCCATCCCTACAACAGAGAGGCCACCCAAAGAATACAACGAGTATGTCAAGGAGCTCCTCTCTCAATTAGAGACAGCCAAGGAGGAGAAGAGAACCACGATAGTAGAGTTGGAAGCTGAAAAGGAGGCCATGGCTACATCCCAGTTGGAGAAAACACGCCAAATGGCCATGGACCAAAGGGAAGTCAAAGAGCTCAAAGAGCAGCTACAAGCTAAGGAAGAGACAGAAGCTAAATGGCAAGTGCACTTGAATGAAGAAACGGAGGCCACATGATGCCTACGACAACACAATCAAGAGATTGTCGCACGCTAAGAATATCTACAAGCTGAAATGGAGAAAATCACTAAAGCCACAGAAGAGCTGGAGGAGCTGAGGGAGTAAAGAACTCGTAGGTATGAAAGAGAGGTGGAAAAACTAACCCAAGAGGCTATTGTTGCACAAGAATAGCATAAAAAGCTAAGGACAGAGATGGAAGACCAAGAGCATAGAGACTGACATTGCTAGCTCGGAGGCAGGGGGAAAGCCTCAAAGATATGAACATGAGGGCAAAAGAATGGGATAATCAGAACAAAAAAAGAGTTAAAGCTTTGGCACGTCATCTCACTCAAGTAGAAAAAGAAAAAATACATACTAAAAGCAGATCAGAGGCCGCCCAAGTGAGCTTCCGGACCAAGCAATGCGTCTTCTTAGATATCCTATTGGACGTCACCCAAATAGAAGAGGGAGAGTCCATAGAGGCAATAAAAGGGAAACTAGGAATGGCTCGTAGAGAACTAAAAGTAGGACTGCAGATGCCGCCACAACCTAATGGGGTTAGTCCAAGCTTGAAAGAACAATGCCATTATCTTCTATTGGTAGGCCTAACCTTGCAGGAAGTGGATGCACTCAGGTTCATCAAAGGAGACCAGGAAAGAGAGGTGGATGTGAATTTGGAAATGGGACCACACAAAGAGGAGCTTGTCCCACCACCTCCTTCCCCACGGCTTGAAGAGTAGCAACATGCAGACACTTTCGCAGAAAGAAAGGCAATGCTAAGGGAAAAAATAAAACAAATGGTGGAGGAGACAAGGAGAAAATGGAATGCCAAGGGAGTGAGGGCAGCCTAGGCACCTATCCCACCATGTGAGGAAAATGCCTTAACAAGCTTCCACGCTGATCTTGTAATCTGGGAGAGGCAAGAAATGTCTAGAAGCCCTTTGATTTTAACTTCTTGTTCCCCACCACCTTGCGTAGTATCTTACCCATCAAGGTGGTGGAGGAGGCAATTAACATCGGAAGCAGGATCTGGATTTCATAAGCTGATTGATGTCTCCTTGATATCCTTGAGCTCCTTTACATATTTTGACTCCTCCCTTCCAAAATTGGAGATTTCAAGCTTCTCTTGAAATTGGTCAAACTCTTTGTCAGCACCTAGTAACTCTCCCTTAGCATCTTTAACCTTGATTAAAAATAAGGATAAAGCATTTGATGCATCTATTAACATATCATTAGACAGTTGAGTATCTAATTTAAGTAAGTCCTCCTTGGACTCATTTTCAACATCCACTATGCCTTTTGCATCTATGGATGCCTCTGCAATTACTGCCAAGCAATAATCTTCTCTCAAATTGAAAAGAGTTTGGAGATCAGACAATAATATGTATTCCTTGTCTTTAACTAGGAAAGTAGGCAAAGATGGAACAATAAGGCTTGAAGGACTCTCAGATGGCTCATCAACGGTTTCTTCAATTACATCTCTGCTTTAAATTCAGCAACATCCAGGTCCTTTGAAACTAGTGCTTCCATCTGGGTGTCTAGTTGCTCCTCAACATCAACTTCATCTACTATCTCTTTAAGAAGGCAACAACTAGATAATTTTTAGGTTTGTTTATGCTTTTCATCAGATTTAAGAGGGTATTTCACAAGAGCAAATACAATGAATGCAGTAGACTCAAGCATAAGCTTGCATTTTTTTGGGTGTAAAGAGCATAACTCAGCTGCATAAAATCTATCAAGAGAATGATCACCACATTTCTTGGTAAACAAGGACTTCTCAGTGTGCCTGACCTTCCAACAGAGGTGTGAACATACTCCTTGGAATCCAACTGAACAACAGGATATGCCAACTCCTCAAACTCTGCAAAATCTTCATTGCAAAAGTCCTTTGAGAAATTAAGAACTTAATCAAGATCCCACTCTGGATTGAAAATCTCCCTAGCTATTAGATAGAATGTAAGGTCAATAATATTTTCTATGAGAAAATCCAAGAGCTTCTTAGAGGCTGTAACATCTATAATTTGAGAAAGCCCTGGGACCACCTTCACCTGTCATTAACATATGAGATACTATTGAAACATCTAAAGCAACTAACTCCTTTTTCATTGTGGGCTCAAGGACTCTTTTCCCCTTTATAGATGTGGAGGCAGATATTTGTGACATTTCTATTCCTAACATCTTGAATCAATACCTTTGAACACTACTTGCCTATACAAAGCGAATATAAACGCATTGAGCTCTTGAAGTGCAATCCTCGCTCCGTGTTGGAAGATCAATTTTTACGATGTGAGTAGAAGCATTTACGAGCCTCAAAACTCCACCATCGCACCATTCCGATTCAGAAGTCGGTTGGGATTCTACACACACAACGCAAAACAAAGACACATGTGTGAGAAAACCTTGCGAGAGAAATAAAAACCTTACGCAAGGTCTTTCCAATACGACGCGAGTGGAGAGAAATGAAAGCCTTGCTATTAACCCTATCGTGTTGTTTTGGTGGAGGACGATGCGAGTGGAGGATGAAATGAAAGCCTTGCTATTAACCCTATCGCATTGTTTTGGTGGTGGACGATGTGAGTGGAGACGTGAATACGATGTGAATACAATGTGATAAGGCGTGATTACGATGTGATAAAAACATTGCACAAGGTCTTTTCAATACATCACGAGTGGAGAGAAATGAAAGCCTTGCTATTAACCTTATTGCGTTGTTTTGGTGGAGGACGACACGAGTGGAGGACGAAATGAAAGCCTTGCTATTAACCCTATCGCGTTGTTTTGGTGGTGGACGACGCGAGTGGAGACATGAATACGAGTGGAGATGTGAATATGAGAAGAGAAAGATAAAAACCTGGGGATGGACTTTGGGAATCTGCTCAGGCATGCATGGAAGGTTACTTTGACAGGGGCAGGGGACGAGGAAGTTCTACAGCAGATTGCATACGAAATGACGTGCGGATCGGGAACGATATTGGACGTGGATTATGGACGGAGTACAGAATGTGGGGGCACTGAAGTGGGTGACATCAGGGGGAATGGGATTATGGATGGATGGGCATCTATGATTAAGCCTTAAGGGGATGGAGATGGAGACGGGCGTCTATGATTAGGAAGGGAAAGGAGACAAGGAGAGAGAAAGAAATTTGGCACAAGAGGAAATGGGGAGGAAAAAGGTGTGAAATTTTTTGAGTGGGCTTAAATAAGCGCGAGGGGGAAGAAGGGAATTTCCAAAAAAACCCTAATATCGAGGCGAATGAGAACGTGACACGTGGACATCAGCAACCCAAGTATATAAGAACTTCTCATTTGGCGAGAGCGCGAATTCAAAACTTGCATCACCACTGCCGTTCGTATGACAAAACCTTACATCATGACTATAGTACGACCAACATTATTGCAGTACATCCGCGATGCTCATTCACTCCCGGTTTGTTGGATGCCCCCAATATGAAGCGATTAGAAGAAAGAAGAAAATCAAATTCGCCAAATCGCGTTGTATTGGGCAATTTTTTGCGAAGGAAGGAAGACAAGTTCAAGGCCTTATATGAAGTGATAAAATCAATGCAGGGTGTTAAATCTTCTTAATCGCATTATATTGGAAATCAAAAGCAGGGAGAATGGGTTCAAGGGACACCATCCTTGTGGCTTTGATACGAAGCAATAAGATCTAATTTTAGACCTTAGATCAGCGCTATCACATTGTATTGGGCCAAGCATTATTTCGTCTTTCATATCGTGCGAGAGGAGCAAGTCGCCTTTGTATTCAGCTTCCTGATCGCGCCGTGTTGGTTTCAATGTTAAGGACAAAACAAACTGCAAGGAAGGTATTGGTGAAGAAATCTTCTGAAGAAGGTGCTCAGCTAATTGTTGAGGAGACAGTTGAAGAAATTGTTGACCATGTTACACCAGCTGGTAGTTCAAGTGAATTTCCCTCAGAGAACAAGTCATTTGGTGAGTTTGAGCCCTTAGCTTCTCTTCAATCTCAGCCTGCCAAGGAAGCTCCTATGAGGAAAAAGAGAAAGTCAAGATGGTTTTACATGCAAAGATATTTTGTAGCGATCAGGAAAGCTCAAAAGTCAACCATACCTCATTCCTAAGGCTGCATTTTTTAGACTGGTCAAGGAGATATCTGATAGGTTGTCCCTTATTGCTTCTGTCGATGGCCTCAACAAAAGATGGCAGTTGTCTGTCCTCCTATGCTTGCAAGAGGCAATAGAGGATTTTTTGATAGATTTTATGAATGATGCTTATATTGCAGCTGCCCATGCACATCGAATTACATTAATGAACAAAATCTTTAGTATGGTTAGCAGACTTAGATATAGGTTTGACAAAGTTTTGAAGCCTTTTCCATCAACGATCAAAAGGCATCTAAAATCCTCAATGTTCCACCCAGGAGAAAGCAGAAAGAGCCACTAGCACCCAAGATTGAAGAGGTTACCCATTTGTATCCTATGAGGGTTGCAAGTGAGCATGAATTTGTCATGGAGGAGAAAAGGAAAGAGGTAATAGAAAATGAGGATTTGATTTTCCAGAGAAAGATTTTGGCTCTTGGCCCAGTGAACTACAAGAGGATGGGGAAAGTGTACAGCCAAATGGTCGTGAATGCTTTTGTTAGTCCTGAGAAAGAAGACTACCTCGGCATTTCTCCAGAGGATAAGATCCTATTTGAGAAAAAGGATACTCAACTTACAGATTCAATAGTGTATTGTTGTTTGAGGTAAGGTCTTTCGCTTCTCTTTATTTATAATGAATTTTTCCAAGGGTCCTTATATTGTACTCATTTTCTTATTCAGTCTTTACTTTGTAAACAAGGCATATGTTGCTTCTCTTAGCATTAATATTGCTTAGAGTATATTTTTTATTGATCCACTTCTCTCACTGGATTTGTTTTCAAAATCTAATTCAAATATTGCAAGGTTTTTTAAGGACTTCAGTAGTGTCACAAACCATCATATATTTTTTTCTTATATTGAAATGTACTTTTTTCAACATTCTATCTCTTGATGATTTGTCTTTAGGGTTATTATTGCTCACGTGTTTTGGTTTGCAGAGGTCACTAGAGCCTAATCTATATCAACATTCTTGCAAGAGAGGTCATTTTTATAAATTCTCTTTCAGGAATCTATGGCCAATCAAAGATGTATTGTCAATAAACACTCTTTATTTTATCTTTATTGGATAAATTTTATAATATTTGCTAATAATTTAATATGTGTAGTGTTGCTAGAATTTTTATTACCCACTTGGACACTAGCTTTGAAAGCATTGCTGATCCTCAGAGACCTTTCAAGTTTCTTCTTCAAGAGGTCCCATTGCAAAATAACATACATAGTTGTGGCTGGAGAGTGGTTTCAAATGCTTCGAGGATAATAGATTCAAAGTTACTAAATGTAGAGCGGGTAAATGTAAGTCTGATGTGCTTTATCCTTTTTATAGTGAAATTCTCTTGCTACTTGAAATAACTTGTGTGCTTTGTTACAGTGTAGAGACTACCCTGAGGCATACATGTGGTGGATATGGGAGAGGTGTATTGAACTAGTTTTGGATAGAGCAATTACACCGATGGACCCATATTCCCCTCTCCCAGTAGCTAAAAATTCCAAAGGACAGGCAACAACGAAGGGCAAAGGTAAGACCATGGCAACCACCAAGAAAAACAAGTCTCGAAGGTCCAAACAAAAGGGGCACAAAATGAAGGACATGCCTAAGCTTTCCCCATTGAAATTCAGTCCATCTCCTCTAAAGCCTAAGGAGAAAAGAGTGCCTGAGGTAATTAAGTTATTCGAGCAACAAACGAAAACACATAAGAGGAAACTAGTGATGACGGATGAAGGAGAAAAGTCTTAAGGATGGAGAAGCTAAAGAAAAGCCTTATAATTATCAATTTGTCTATTTGTACTAAAGTAACATTCCCCTTGTATATACATCTATAGTGCAATATTCTGACTCAAAATGTTATGATATGTCATATTGATTTTACCCATGAAAGACGATTTTTTGTTCATAGAAT